>NW_006492732.1:0-1256 GCF_000325575.1 Pteropus alecto | reverse complement strand
AGAGAGGTGCTCACAGCCTCCAGGCATGTCTCAGTGACACAGGCAATTTTGGGGTCAGTTGAACAGAAGCGAGCTGCAAGTTCGCAAGAAGGCCACGTTGTATGATTCCCGAATTCGCCTCTCGCCTTGAGATTGCCCAGATGTCCCCTTTGGAGGCGATAGCTGGCCAGGCAGTATATTTGAAGATTGGGAAAAATGAGGAAAATCTGGCTGGTATGTGGGGTGGGTACGGAGCACATATGTATCATCAGTAGATTATAGGGTTGAATGGTTTAAAAATGTAACACGTCATGTTCTCTACCAGTAGTGGGCGGAAAGATTTGGATAGGATGAGAGCAGCTTGAATCTGCTCCATTAAAGAGTCCAGGAGGGGTTAGTGATCTCTAATTCCCATTGCTGTTTCTTCCCTGTAGATTTTTAGCAGGCACGGGGGGTAGAAGAAAACCACCTTCTTCATTCATGGGTTTTCCATTCAGGATAAACTAGAAAATTATGGGAAACTTGCAAGAAGTCTCTCAGGATGCATTTTCAGACCAAAGAGGTTTGAAGCATATGTTGTTCTGCTGTTGGAAACTTCTGAATGACTTGAAATTAATTCATCCATCAAATGAAGAGTTTGCAGGCTAATGTCTGGTCTTTGGCCAGCTGTGTCCAAGGGGATATCCCGGAAAGGCAGTTAGGGTGGACTCCCTTTAGTTGTCTCTGTTTATTCTGGATATGGTACTGCTTACGAAGTCATGGTCCATTTGGGGCTGGCATCTTAAGGGTGTGGGCTCTAGAGCCAGGCTTCCTGGGTGTGAGTTCTGGCTCCTCATTTCCCTGCTGTGTGTCCTTGGGAAAGTCAGTTAACTTCTCTGAGTCTCGGTTTCTTCATATATAAAATAGGATATTAAAAGTACTGCATCCGGTGGCTGTGAAGACGAAATGGGGTGGTGCATTGCAAAGTGCTTCACCCAGAGCTGGGCACAGAGTAAGCACTCTTTCAGGATGTGTTATTATTTTTGGTGTCGCTATCATTATTCAGACAGTACCCATTAAATAGCGATGCTGGAGGGCTGCGTCGCTGTGATCCCACCTTCTCTGTAGAATAGAAAGAGGTGGGAGGAGGCAACGCCGGAAAGAGAAACTTCATGGGAAAATGTTGTGACTCGTTTTCGGCCCATTTGTTCCATCTGTGAAACTGGGTGCATCTAATCTGATCCAGTTGTCGAGCTCTTGAGAGGGGAAGGACTTAACCTGGGACTCGACCTACACAA
>NW_006492731.1:0-1253 GCF_000325575.1 Pteropus alecto | reverse complement strand
AGATGTCCCACATGACCTTTCTCTGGGAAATAACAGTAACATATGTGTTATTACTGATAAAGTGAGCCTGTCAGCCAAATAAGCGAAGTGAAGAGCAGAGCTTATCAGATTTCTTAAGGATTATAATTATATAGTCTTTTGTTAAGAGAGAAATACTGAAATGGTTAGAATATATTCAGATGCAGCTAGACTACCTAACTGACTTGTGAAGTAAAACTTAACTATCTCATATAACAAGAAATCTAAGAGTAGGCAAAACCACTTATTTGGTTAACTGACTCCAAATTCTTATTGCCAGCCTCTCTGCAATTATTTTAGCCTCACGTCTTGATCACTAAATGTTTTCTGCCTTTCCAGTACCAGGCAATTGAAGGCAAACCAAGGCTAGCACATTGCCCAGCTCCAGGGGGCATATTACATCATAGCCTAGGAGCCAGCACCCTGTAGAGCCGAGCAGTTCACATTTTGTACAGTTATCACAGTAGTCCTATTGGCTAACATTCAAGTTCTCATCTTTCTGACTCCAAAGACCATAGGTTCTTTCTGCTATGGAACAAGCATAATTCTTAGGCCTAGATGACAGAAAAAGGAGTTCTGGTAAGTCTCAACCTAAAATCTAAAGGAATTTCTAATATCTCAGGATCTTTTGATTTGGAAGTGAAAATAATTATGCCCACCCTTTTTTATGATGCAGGATGCTGGCAAGTATTCAAACATTTTCCAGAAGCCTTCAGAGCTATAATCCAGAAGGACTATAATCTAGGTGTGAGTGCTATATTGAATTCCTTTAATAAATTCTCTTTGAATTCCTGACAAACCTGAAATATGCTTAATTATGTATTATTGTTAAGAGACAAAGTCTAGAAAATCTCTCGTTTATTTTTCTAACAATGACAAATGCTAGGATTTTTAATTTACATGCTTTATTTTAACATATTTGCTATAAAACTATTGAGCCTCGAATTGACTTGGAAGTATGCAGTGAGTGTGTTCTTATAATTTATTCCATTACATTTTCCGGTTAGCTAGTTTACACATTGCTATAAAAGCATTCATTGTCTTTCAAAGCTAAGAGTAGGCAGTAAATAGTCTGGCATTTTAATTAGATACTTAGCTTCATGTGCATTTCAGCAACAATCTAGCAAAGCTGAATAATAGATGACAGTTCAGTCTGACTTCAGACATTCTCATTCTTCCAGTTGCATCACAATAGACAATACAGGAATACAGGATGAGAACAATGTTCATTTTTT
>NW_006492730.1:0-1256 GCF_000325575.1 Pteropus alecto | reverse complement strand
AAATAAAAACGAACAAACAAATGGAAAAAAAAAAAGAAAGCGACACTGTTCCTTTCTCCACATGTCCATTTTTATTCACTGATTTGAAGACAGCAAGGTGTTTCATTTGGAGATTACAAAAAAAAAAAAAAGGACTCGAATCCTGTTTACCTGAGGTTTAAATACAATACAGACTGTCAGATAAGAGCCAGCTTTGCCAAGAGGAACTATGAAATCTCCTGAACAGAATCATTCATCAGAGAAAGAGAGGTTCTGCAGGCAGCCAGGCCCGGCACAGTCAGGGCTAGAGGTAGTCATGTTTTCAGATGTACTCTATGAGCTGATATTCACCCTTGGCCTGCCCTCCTCACAGTGCACAGCTGTAAGGGGAATGTGTGTATGAACTCAAATAGGTCTTTTATTAAACATACCAACTCCATGTGGCTGAAGCTGTGGAGCTCTTGGTCAGAGCGAGGTATAAGGAGCTTTCTCTTTCTCTCTTCATGCGGGTGGTAGCAGCTCCAGCCTTGGGCAGCAGCTGCAATATTTGGCAAGAAGCCAGCACCAGCACTGATACTTGGATGCATGTAAGCATTCCTAGGGCTTCCCAGAAATATTTCTGAGGGGTTTCTGTCAAACACTGGTCTTCCTATGTTCAAGAAGGGAAAGGCTCAGTGCCCTAGAGACTTGGGTCTGACATGCAAATGCGATTGCCTTGGTGACCTCGGGGATCTTCAGATCACAGTCATATAAGGTTGGGAACAATGTTTATCAAACAGGTATTTTCTGGCTATTATTTTCTTCTTTAGGTTTATTTTGGTTTAATGGTTGTTCACTACAGTGATAACTGGTCTCAAAGACAAAAACCTGGTTCTCATGCCAGCCATTGAGGCCCCAGAGCTGCTATCTCTTTTCCTATTACTCAACCTCAGGGTGATAAAGGTGTATTAAAGTGAACCTTCCCTCCCTAGTGCCCATGACCTTTACAGATGGCTTCTGGTTTCCTGGGTAACAGCTGGTGTTTAGCTTCAGAGCTGCAGGAGAGGTTCTGGGGATTGATTGCTATGGATTCCACTGGGCTCAGAGGCATTCTCCATCTCACTCAGCTAACTGCGGTCCACCCAGGCTTTTGGTGAGGGTAACTGCAAAATATGTGATGTCGCTTACACAGAGTAATCTCAAACTTCTGCCACAAATATGTCAGGGAGGCAGCACAGAATTGAAATAATACAGATTTTGGAACCTGAAAAATGTGGCTTTGAATCCCAATTCTGACA
>NW_006492729.1:0-1256 GCF_000325575.1 Pteropus alecto | reverse complement strand
CTATAGATATGGTCCCAGTCTTCTTGAAGCCTGAAGTTTAATGGGTATTCCCGATAACAACAATACAGAAGGATGAGGTTTAAGATAGGGTGCTATGGGAGTGTGGAGTAGGAGGAGGATGAATACACCATGGGGATGAGGAGTACATTTCAAGAGGGAACTTGAATAGTAGGTAGGAATTATGCAGCTAGAAGAGTCAGAGGTGGATGGATAGGTATGTTTCAGGTGGGGTAACTGGACATCTTGCTCAGAGTTGAGAATAACATGGTGAATTTGAGAAACTGTTGGAAGGTCAAATTGGAACTCAGAGTTCAAAGGGAAATGTAGAGAGAAATGAGGCAGAGGAGAGGGGTGGAGAGGACCTTGTAAGCTCAGGGGTTCTGACTTTATCTCTAAGAGCAATAGGGAAGTAGGAGAGTGATGGGTTCCAATTTTCATTTAAGAACAGCCGTCCTGGCTGCATTGTTCAGGTTAGAAAAGAAAAGATAGGAATAGGGGCAGGGAGAATAGTGGGGGCAGATACTACAGAAGTCGTGGGAAGAGGTGATGTGGCCCAGACTGGATGGGATAGAAAGAGAAGGGAATGAGTTGAGAACAGGTCTTTAGTACCACCCTCAATCCCAGGAATAACAGCCTGGGTAATACTCTGAGTCTGACTCCTAATGGGAGATATTTATATATCTATATGTCTATATACATCTTTTTTGTTTGTTTCATTTTACAGTAACACTTCTCTATGAAGTCAGAATTTACTCTTTGTGGCAAATCAGTGTTATTTTCTTACCACACATTGAGTTTTGACCAAAGGAGTGTGGGCAGAAGTGACATAAGCCTTTTAACGTCCCACATGACCCTCCAGTCTTCCAAGATGGTGGTTTTATAAGATGGAAGGATCCTAGGTCCTTTAGTCCCTACTAGGAGAGCCCCCAAGGACAATTTCCTTGCTTGCTGAAGGCTATCACATGAACAAGAAACAAACCTGTGTTTTGTTAAATCACTGAGATTTTGAGGTGGTCAGTTATAGAAGTTGATATTAATTACCAGGCCTATGATAAATCTGTTGGACTCAGATTTTTCTTATCTCTTTCATGGCACGTCAACGGTTTCCAACTCTCTTCATCCAGGAAAGAGTAAAGGATCACATCAGGTGGAAAAGGAATTGTTGGGTGTCCATGAAGTGGGGAGTAAAGATAGTCATACAGGTTCAGAAATGTGTATATATATATATACATTTATATATATACACACACATTTAT
>NW_006492728.1:0-1255 GCF_000325575.1 Pteropus alecto | reverse complement strand
TTTTTCAGATATATCTTCATTCATGTTTATATCATCCACTCTACTATAGAGACTTGCAAATAGAGATTCTTAATAAGTATTTGTTGAGTCACTGAAAAAATGAATGAACGGATGAATGGGGAACGAGGGGTCTTGAAGGACATTCAGTTAGGCTTATGATTCACTCATTTCACCCAATATACATGCATGAACACACACATGTGTGTATATATGAGTACTATATACATATATATCGAGGGAGTACACATACTCTATAAATGCTATATATTGTAGACATCTATTATCTATCTCTCTATATAGAGACAGAAACAGAGAGACACAGAGAAAGAGACAGAGAGTCAGAGAGACAAGGCATTTGCCAGGGGGCCAAGAAGACAGATAAGGGCCCTGCATTCAGGGAATTCATGGTCACTGGGTTGGGGACAGCCCACAAACAAGGAAACAAGTAATTTGGGATGGTGACAAGCGTTAGGGAGAAAATGGAGTGGTGGTGTGATTGGTGAGCAAAGGCAGTGTGAAGGAAGTACTTCAGCTATGACAGTTCCTCCACTCAGAGGAACAAACACCTCTGGCCAGGCGAGTGTTTGTTGCCAAGCTGTCCTTTGACATGTAGGATGTTTAGCAGCATCCCTGGCCTCTAGATGCCATTGGCACTCTGTTCCCAGCTATGACAAACAAAACGTCTCTAGACATTGGTGGTTGGGGTGGGGGAGGTGGACAAGAGAAAGGAAAGAATTGAGAAAGACTTCTGGTTGTTCTTGGAAGTAGTAAACATTGTGTGAGAAACAACTATTTTGGGGGAGATTTAATGGTTGTATGTGTGATGTTAAATGCCTGCTGGGTAGACAATAGAGATGGCTCACAGGGATTTAGATGAGGCTGGTGCTCAGGCAATAGGTCAGGGTTAGAAATAATTGTGAGTTCATGAGCATAGAGATGGTCCAGCTATGCCTGGGGTTAAATAAATTTGACAATATAAAATACAGAGTTGTCTCGCAGTGAGGTTAGCAAGATAGTTGGGTGGACTTCCTGTGGGAGAAGCCAAATGCCAGTGATGGCACCCAAGGCACATTAGCTCCACTGCATCAAAACCCATGGGACCAGAGTGAAGAGCATAAACAGAGAAAGAGGAAGGCAGAGGATCCATGTGCATTGATGGGCTAGGCTATAGGGGGCCTTTGTGTGAATAAGAAAAGGCACACAGCTCAGACCCCACCAGTAGGGTCCTGAACCCTACAAGTCTTATTGTGCAGTG
>NW_006492727.1:0-1256 GCF_000325575.1 Pteropus alecto | reverse complement strand
TGGCCCCATTTTGTACAAGAGGAAAACCTAAGACCCAAAAGGGTTAATTTACATGCCCAAGGTCTTTAGAAATGGAGTCTTTGCATGCAAACCCTCCATGCCCCAAATCTCAGTTCTCCCTTAAGCGTTGGCTTTCTGCATTCTCAAGATCCTTCATTATGTATTCCCCTTCCTTCCACCCCCAGAATTCTTCCTGGATGGACTTGGTTCCCTTCAAGTGGGCTCCTGCTCAGATGTTGTTGTGGATCATGCGTCCAAGTTGAAGCTGCCTTGGACATCAAGGGATGCTGGGACAGAGACTTATGCCCGGTACCGTTACCCAGGATCACTGGATGAAAGTCAGATGGCCAAACACCGCCTGCTCTTCTTCAAACACCGGCTGCAATGCATGATCTCAGAATGATGGCCACTCGGGGCCTTCCAGCTGTCAGGCTGGACCTGCTTCCTTGTCCCTGCCAGGAATTTCTAGCAAATCCCACCACCCAGTGAACACTCCTCTGACTGTCCCCAAACCCCTTCAGAACCTGATCCGAAATAGGGGCTTGTCCTGGTGACACTCCTCTTTTCTGTGAGTGCCCAGGGGCATGATGGAGCCATAACTTGTACCACAGCCAGTGCCAAGATCTCCCTCCACCCCTTCTCATGGAGGTGGGGGTCGTTTTCCAAGTGCCAAAGAGCCCATGGAGACTCTTAAGAACCTAAAGTGGAAACATCTCCTGGAGACTGAGAGGGTGGGGAAGCTCCCAACGTGTATTCCCAGGGCTCTGTCCTCCCTCCCCCATCTCTGGATCCAGGACTCTGTACCATCGGCTACAGCCCCACCCCTATGGAAAGAACTGGTGACTGGAGCTGGGGAACACACAAGTGAAAGACATTTTTAGTCGTGTCTTTGCAATGCTGTGGGTGTGGAGAAAGGGGCACCAGGGGCCCGTGTACAGATACCCAGACTCACTTCATGAACCCCAGAGGTTCTCAGCTTCATTTTATTAGTCATATTAAGTAATGGGGCTTAGGGGCCATGGCCTTCCTCACATATTGTTGGGGCCCTCCATATTCCGAGTAATGGGTCAGACCCACACTATGCAAGTCTTTGGACCAGTGAGCTCCTGGAAAAAAAAGAGGGGACATGTCAGGAATGGATTAGGTACCCCCCTTCCTCACTCAAGATTTGGCAGTCTTCAGACCGCCCACTTTGGGACCTTTAGTTTACTCAGTTCTTCACCCATAGCTGGGTGCATGGTCCCTGGCTTAGTCTT
>NW_006492726.1:0-1255 GCF_000325575.1 Pteropus alecto | reverse complement strand
CTTAAAATATTTAAACTCATAGAAGCTGAGAACAGAATGGTAGTTACTAGGGGCTAGAGGGGTGGGGAAAGGGAAATTGTTTTTCAATTGATATAAAGTTGCAATCATGTAAGATGAATTAGTTCTAGAGATATGATGTACAACATAGTATCTATAGTTACCAATACTGTATTATGAACTTAAAAATTAGAAGAGTAGAATTCATGTAAGGTGTTTTTATTACAAACAAAACAAAACAAAACAGAACACTCAAAGGCACAGAAGTACTTTTTTTGGAGGTGATTGGTGTGCCTATTGCCTTGATGGTGGCAATGGTTTCATGTGTCCAAACTTATCAAATTATTAATATACGCAGATTTTTTTACATCAGTTATACATCAATAAAACTGATAAAATAAAAAATACATCTAAAGACAAAAAAGTATAAATAGTATTTGATAAATACAAACAATACATATACTAAACTAAGATATTGAGCTCAATTATAAAACACATAGTCATAAATCCACTATCTTCAGTGTAGAACATTGCCAATTTTGTTGTGTCTGTCTCTATATTTCCTGCCATCTACTTTTCTGAGAGGGCACTGCTAATTTGAATTTTGTATTAATTTTTCCCTTAAAAATTGGTTTTACCACACATGTATCTCTAAATGATATATTATTTTGTATTTCTTGTTTTTGAACTTTATTAAATGGCATTATGTTGTAAATAATCTGTGATTTTTCTTTATTTTCTCTTCGACATTGTGGTTTCTATGATTGATCCATATGTGTATTTTTAATGCTCTCTAATATTCCATCAAGTAAATAAACCACAGTTATTTCTACTCTGGTAGTAGAGGCTGAGACTGTTTTCTTTTCTTCTCATTTCCTTCTCCTTCTATTTGCTACTATGAACAACACCGCTCTGAACATTTTTATGTAGGTCTCCTGGTGGACATGTGCAAAGTTTCTCATACACACACGCATATACTTAGTAGCAGAATTGTCAGGTTTAGAGTACGTATGTGAATGTTTAACTTTACAAGTCGTGCCACATTATTTTCTAATAAATGGTGGTCATTCAATTTTGTTTTAAACCACAGAATCACCCATGATTATTCCTAATTCCTGCCTGATCACAGTATTCCTGGTTCTTGGCTGCTTCTAGGAATCATTTTGATACATTAATTTTAACACCAACTAACTTCTCTTTATTACTATCTCTAATTATGAGGAAGATCACCTTTAATTTATTTCAATGAAAGGATCTC
>NW_006492725.1:0-1255 GCF_000325575.1 Pteropus alecto | reverse complement strand
ATTTAAATTTAAAAATAAATGTAATGCCCTATTATGATTATGATTATGATTATGATTATTATATTAATACTAACATGATGGAGAAATGAAGTAAATTACTTTTTTAAAAGCTTCGGTAGATAAATGTTCCAGCGGTCATAATGAGGGAGGCAGATGCCAGAACCTGTGTGTAAAATCAGCATCAGCGCCCAGCCACAGATGAAGATGGGTAGGAGTGTGTGCTATCATTTGGGATCCGGTAAAGTCTCGCACTGTGAAGGGACTGCCTCCGATGTTGCAAGAGGTCTGCAACTCCGAGCTCCTACCACTGAATGCTGGTAGCATGTCACTGCCACTCCCCTTGACCTCTGAAATGTCTCCATGAATTTCTGCACTGCTACGCTGAGGGGTGTATTGACTCTCCACCCTCTTGAGAACCAGTGAGCTAAGCAAGAACGGTAATTCAACTTTGCCACTGAATAATGCCTAACCTCTTGCAAACTTTTTACATATGTAATAATAACTAACACTTACCTAATACTCACATTTGGCCAAATGGCTGTTCTAAGTACTTTACATGGACTAAATCGTTGATTCTCACAATAACTCAGTACTATTAGTGTGTCTGTTTCCCAAATGAGAAAACTGAGGCCCAGATTGGTTCAGTCACTTGCCAAAGACACACAGTGAAGACAGGCAGAGGCTAAGAACCAAGCACAGGCCTTATAGCCTTTGATCCTCATAAATAGCCTTATAAAGTAAACAGACTAGGGACACCTATCCTCAGTTTGTTGATTAGGAAAGTGAAGCTCCAAGAGGTGGAATGATTTGTCCGAAGCAGGTCTTCTGCTTTCTTGTCCGAAATATTAGTTTGCTACTGCCGTCAAAACAAATCACAGCCGTCTCCCCTTATCTGTGGTTTCTCTTCCCTTGGTTTCAGTTACCTACAGTCAGCCGTGGTCTGAAAATATTAAATGGCGAATTCCAGAAATAACAAGTCATAAGTTTTAAACTGCGCGCTGTTCTGAGTAACACGAATGACACCTAATAACATCAGGATTTACAAGTCTCAGAGCACTTTCACGATGGCGGTCTCATTTGTTGCTCTGGTAACCCTGTGAAGGTTATTATCACCTTCGTTATAATCATCGTCATTTTCATCATCACCATCATCATCATCCCTATTTTATAGGGGATAAAGAAACTCAGCGCTCATAGAAATTGTGACCTAATTGTGGTCAGCGTCTGAGTCAGGACTTATAGTTGTATTTGACAA
>NW_006492724.1:0-1254 GCF_000325575.1 Pteropus alecto | reverse complement strand
CCGTCACCAAGTACACCAGCTCCAAGTGAGTCCCTGCTGGGACGCGGCGCTCCTACGAGCCGCCGGCTGCTTGACTCCAAAGGCTCTTTTCAGAGCCACCCACCTAATCGTAAAAGAGCTCTGTTCAATTTAATTCAGTTCCTTTTCATAAAGTAAGTTACTGTAGTTGGTTGAGGAAAGTCACGAGCTGTGGTACACGTAGCTTTTTAAGCCTTTTTGATTTGAGATTCCTGGCGCGTGACTGACTGGCTTTGCACTCGAATCTAGGGCGCGTCTTTAACCCATTGTTATGAGTTCTAAGTTACTGAGAATCTGCTCTTCTTCGGCCGCAGACTTGTGTACTGGTGTTTCGGTTAGGCATGTTTCATCGGCGTTCTAAAACGAAATGATTTCCGCCACCTTCATTTAGGAAAGGACCCCAGGACACACTAAACCTGGTTCCGCGAACACCGCGTCACGGCCATGAAGATTTCTCCCGAGAGTTCGGCATCTGCTTGAGTGCCTGTCATCAGTTGTACCCAGCGATTCTGAGCACTTCTGGGAGTCCGTGCTTCCAGGTCCCAGGTCCCAGGTCCCAGCTCCTAGTCTTTCCCTGATTGGACGACATAAATATTCAAAATTACCCGCCACCGGGAATTCATAGATTCTGGTTTCTGCCGCAGATTTGGGACTTTGAGATACCTATTGTTTCTCATTTTTGTGGGTCATTTTTGCATTTAATTATCTTATTACGTCTGCATTCAGGCCACTTAAAGGCACCGGTCATTTTAGGTCGTCATTTGGGCTCAAAGTCACCTCAGAGACCCTCTCCTCAGTCATCCACTCAGGAATTTACACCTTTCTTTCCTGCCTCTCCTGATCCCTCACTGTTTTATCTTCCTCCTAGCTGCCGTCAGAAATTGTCTGGTTCATTTATTTTCTTTTTTTGTGGTTTTTCTCCTGACACCCTTAACAGAGACTTTGCTGGTCAGGTTTTCCTCTATATGGTCACCTACAATCAGTGCCTAGCACATAGTGGACACTTAAATACTTATACAATTGATGTTTGCTTAATTACTTTTCTTATTGCATCCATGGATGGATGGGTGAGGTTCATTTCTTTTAGCTGTATGTAAGACATGATGAAAAGGAATGAGCTCCTTCTCCAAGTCTGTCGGTGGTCACCTTAGAGCAACAGCTGGGAGGAGGCCAGTGTTGATTCTTTTTGCCCCAAAGACGGGGTGGCAGTGGTAGATCTCTTTATGCTTCTGAGTT
>NW_006492723.1:0-1254 GCF_000325575.1 Pteropus alecto | reverse complement strand
TGCATTTGCTCAAGTTGCTAGCAAGTGTACTTTTGGTTCATTAACGGACCTTCTTCCCATCAGATTTGTATTGTCTTTACTCACTAACTCAGCAAGAGGTTTCCTGACCAAAGTTTCCAAAAGAACCAGGAAAAAAATTACATCAGAGTATGACCTCGGAATCCAACATTTCAGCTGTTTTACTATTTTCTAATAAATTGTCACAATGCCTCTGCACATCAGGCGATCATGATAAGGGAAGAGCCATTCAAGTTTTTAAAGGTAAGAGCCAACATTACCTTTTGTTTTCAAGTAGGGGAGAGTGTGACTGTTTATAATCACTTTCAAGTGAATGTTTCCTCTTTTGCTTAGTGAGCCCAAATATGGAGCCTCTGAGAACATTAACTTGTCAGCATTTCAAGAAATATTTTTAGGTTATTGTGTAGGGTCCCTGGTGCCTGGGGCATATAAGTGTTATCCTGGAGTCTGGTATTTGCAAGGCCTACCGCTGCCTCCCACCTAGGCTGCGTTCTACAGTAGTTCTAGCTGTCTTTTTGAAGTCTATCTGTCTGACTATCTTTCATTGTGTCTGAACTTGGATGAATAACCAGTATCATTCACTGGAAGCCCTCAAATGTGAAAATCATATATGATTTTCACATTTGAGGGCTTCCAGTGAATGATACTGGTTATTCATCCAAGTTCAGACACAATGAAAGATAGTCAGACAGATAGACTTCAAAAAGACAGCTAGAACTACTGTAGAACGCAGCCTAGGTGGGAGGCAGCGGTAGGCCTTGCAAATACCAGACTCCAGGATAACACTTATATGCCCCAGGCACCAGGGACCCTACACAATAACCTAAAAATATTTCTTGAAATGCTGACAAGTTAATGTTCTCAGAGGCTCCATATTTGGGCTCACTAAGCAAAAGAGGAAACATTCACTTGAAAGTGATTATAAACAGTCACACTCTCCCCTACTTGAAAACAAAAGGTAATGTTGGCTCTTACCTTTAAAAACTTGAATGGCTCTTCCCTTATCATGATCGCCTGATGTGCAGAGGCATTGTGACAATTTATTAGAAAATAGTAAAACAGCTGAAATGTTGGATTCCGAGGTCATACTCTGATGTAATTTTTTTCCTGGTTCTTTTGGAAACTTTGGTCAGGAAACCTCTTGCTGAGTTAGTGAGTAAAGACAATACAAATCTGATGGGAAGAAGGTCCGTTAATGAACCAAAAGTACACTTGCTAGCAACTTGAGCAAATGCA
>NW_006492722.1:0-1254 GCF_000325575.1 Pteropus alecto | reverse complement strand
TAAGTGGCTCTGGACAGGGCTGCAGAGCTGGCTCATCTTGGAAATCTGCTAAGAGACCAGAGGCAGAGACCCCAGGAGGATCTAGAAAAGGGTAGGGGAGTCTCCAGATTATTCTATTATTCCTTCCTTGGGCAGACAGCAGGAGTTATCTGGGGGGAGGGAGAAAAACGGGGCTGAGTTGTTGGGCTGGGCCTGTGCCCAGCCAGATGGTCTTTACATGCATCACCTCCCTCTCTCCTTCTGTCTCTTTGCACCCACACATTCCCACTCAAGCTCACCCACCACCACCCTGAGCTCCCCCCACAGACACAAGGACTCAGGGCTCCACCCATCGCAGCTCTGCTCCTTAGGGAATGACGTTTTTATAAGTCCTGGTGTTTTCCTGCTCCACTCCCAATCTAAACCCATCGGGCGTCCATTGAGGGCTGAAAGAAATTAAACTGAACCCACACCAAGTCAGCAAATGGCTCAATTTTCATAATAATAAGGATCCTCTACCAGCCCTCACTACCTACATATGTGCTGCCTTCCTGGTCAGTCCAGAGCTGCAGAAAATGACAGCAGCCCTTTTTCAAAGCTGTCTCCCAGACAGTGATATATAGCCAGCACTGGGTTATAGCAGTAACAGCAGCCCCACAGCCTCCCACTGACAAGACATTTCTCTCCACGGAGTTCACACTCCCAGCCAGGCTGGCGGAGGGCAGGTGTTCTCTTCACTTGACAGATAAGAGTGTTTGAGAGCAGAGAGGCACGCTTGGCACATTGCTCAAGGTCGAACATCAACTGAGAGCAGAGCAGACAATAGCCAGCCCCATCGCCTCCAGCATCCTTCCTACCTCCTCTGTTCCTTCCACTTCCTGGGTCCTAAGGCAAGCTGAAGATGTTTGTGGCCAAAGTCAGACACCCTCTTTGATGTGATTTCAGCATCCTCTGTGGCTGCCCCTGTCCTCACTGTCATATACACTAGGCTGTCCTAACCAGAGGATCCAAAGGAAAAGAGCCCAGGCAAAGGCCTAGATCTCAGCCTAGAGCCCACCCAATCCCTTGTTTTACCTCCTCCATATGTCACCTGGAGAAAGGGGCCTCATCCTGACAAAGGGAATATACCAATTAGCTTTCTGGATGACAGACAACACAGATGTGATTGGAACAACTCTGAAGCCTCCTTGGGACGTCATTGGACACGCTCTGGTCAGTCTAGGATTTTCCTTCTCTCTGCCCACCTCTTCCCTCCCACCCTTCCCTCCCTCTTTC
>NW_006492721.1:0-1255 GCF_000325575.1 Pteropus alecto | reverse complement strand
CAGTGGGGCCAGCCCCGGGGAGAGCATGTCCACCCCTGGGCTGGAGCCCGACATTGCGGGAGAGGGCGTGCTCATAGCTCAGCAGGTGACAGAAGTCTCATGGTGCCATGCCAATGGAATATGTTGAAAATGCATCCTCTGGGACTTGCCGGAAACCTGCGCTGGAGGTCACACAGGGCACTGGCTTTTGGAGGCCCTCTGCTACTGTGCCACCTGAGGGGGTTGCTGCGGGCAGCAGCTGGCCTCTGGGTGCTGAGCAAACCACCCCGGGTCCGGGGAGCGACACCCCTCCCCTCCGGCAGCATCTCTCCAGCTCCCTGCCGACAGAGCTCGGCACTGTGCCAGCAGGCAGGGGACTCCACTTAAAGGGCCAGGTCCGTTTTAGCAGAGCCGGCAGAAAGGGTGAATTTGGAGGTGAGAGGTGATAAATCCCAAAAGTGGCACAGCAAGTTACGTGACCTCGCCCCCGTTTCCTCGTCTGTAATGAGGAGATGATATGGCACCTCCTTCTCGTGGGGGTTACGGGGCCAGGATAAGTCGGTGTGAGCTGAGTGCTTCGAAGCGGGCCTGACCCAGAGCAAACAACCTGTTGCCTGCCACAATTTGTACATGAAGTGGGAGTGTCCTTGGTGGCGAGAAGATGAGCCAAAAAGACCCTTGAATTCATGGGTGAAAATCGGTCATAGAAACAGGATGCTTTGCAAACTTGTTTTCTCTCAAGCTCTGCTAACTCTTAACAATTTCAACAGCACAGCTGAGCTCACCGTTAAGGTTAATTCTGGCGTTATTGTACTTATTGAGCCTCTTCTCGAATGTTACGCTGAATTTCTAGTCACATTTTTAAACGTTTTTTTTTTTTAATTAAAAAAACCATTTTTAATCAAATTGATGATATTTGGAAAAAGTTTTCTTAGGTGAAAATCCTGCCACACCTTTTTCTTGTTTTTCTTTAATATCTTCAGAGTTTCCAAAGCTTTTCCGAAGTTAACCAACAATCCAGGACCCAGCAGCTTCTAGACTATTCTGTGACACTTCCCGAGAGGGAAATTTATATCCACTAATCTCTGAATATCTCAAAATGGCCAGATGGAGCCAATTTTCAAAAATGCCCGTGAAGAGTTTATGCCCTTTGCAAACCTGATGCCATGTCTTAAAGTTTAAAGAGTGAATAAAAGTCAATTTGAGATTAAATACCCCCAAACAATGTTTTTTTCTTCTTCTTTTGATTTTTTAAAATTTCACCTACTGCCCCCCC
>NW_006492720.1:0-1251 GCF_000325575.1 Pteropus alecto | reverse complement strand
GCCTCTCCTCACCCTGGGATCCTCCTCCTCTGCTGGGGGAGCCCTGTGCGCCATTACTGCCCTCTGTGGTTTCTTCCCTTTCTGGAGTCTGCGGGGCCAGCGCTGCGGGTCTCCGCCCGCCATCTGCCACACCTCGCCGGGGTTTCGCGTCCTTCTTTCTCAGCCGCGGATTAGGGGAATTCCTGAGGACAAAATCAACGAGAACTTTCAATGAATTGGAAACAAAGGCCCTCAAGCGCCTCATCCTCCAAGGGTGGAAGAAGGGACCTCAGGGCCACGAAGAAGAAACACCCTCCTCACCCCGTCATGCCACATTCCCAGACCTCTGACCATCGCCTCGTGATCCCCTACGCCCCGAAAGGGACTCTGAGGCAAGGCACCCGAGGCACACCCGAAGGGTTTGGGTGGGCATCCACGAATGACTGCCTTAAGAGATGTTGCTGAAGTCTATCCCAACACCTCCCAGGAGGAGAGAGAAAGACAGTATGCCCTCAGACTCACTCCATCATTAACACTACGTTGTCTCCCGTGGCACACGCATTCCCAAAGCAAAAAGAAAGGATGCGCCCCTCTGGAAGATTTCAATGTCCCGTTCCACAGAAGCAGAGGCAATTTTCAAATGCAAATTCACCTAGAAAGAATACCTTTGCCTCTACCTGACCGGAAGCTTCCCAGCTGAGGGTCTCAACTGGACTTTTTTTCCACCTGTGTAGCATCACTGTCCCATTTGCAACTCGCTTCTCACCCATGTGAAATGGATCTGTTCGAACCGGTTCTTTCCAACAAATCCATTCTTTCGGCTTTATCTGCCCATAAGGAAAACCCAGCAACTACTCACCCGCCGGCCCACACGGGTCACAGTGCCCGGGCCCATTTCCCCCTGGAGCTACTCCTGGGGTGACAGTGAGCCCGGAGAAGGCGGAGTTTGTCAGACTCTCCGCTCAGAGGCACGATTGCAACGACGGACTCCTTGGCCCATTGCCCAAAGCCACATGGCTACCTAGTTGTCCTAGAGTCTCATTTCTCTGAGGGTTCATCTGAGGGCCGCTCGCAAAGGAAACTCACCTGATACCCAGCTGTGCTCCTTCTGTCTGTCAGCAGGTTCTCAGAAAGGCTGGTGCTGGAAGCGCCGCACTGGCCCGCTGGACGGGATGCAGCTCTCACCGTGACTGCGGATGGGTCACTGGGGTGGTTTCCGGCTTTGGGTGGACTTTTAAGCGCTTTCGAGGTCACGTGACCTCTACAAGGTGA
>NW_006492719.1:0-1253 GCF_000325575.1 Pteropus alecto | reverse complement strand
TACTACTACTACTACTACAACTACTGCTGCTGCTAATAATATTCTTAGCCCTCCTCAATGGGCGGGGCTCCCTCCAGGTGGAGACTGAGTCCCCCGCGCAGCAGGCACTCAACGTGCCGAAAACCTTTGCTTTCTTTGCTTCTCTCTCCCTGTCCCCTCGTTGTCACCAAGCCCCCACCCTAACGCGAGGCTTCGCACGTGCTGACCCTCTGCCCAGAGCACGTCCTCGCCCCTTCGTCTGATCCCCGCCAGGCCCGCATCGGGGAGGCTGTCCCAGCCTCCCTCAGCCCAGGCTCTTTCTCGACGAAGCCCATCGCCCTCTACAACGACACGCTCAGGTGCTGACATAACAGCGGCTGGTGGCCCCCTTGGCGAGCCACGTCCGGGAGGGGCAGAGGAGGGGCCGGCCCGGAGGAGGCGCTGGACAGAACGCTCCGGCCCACCCTGTCTGCACACGTGCCGCCCCCTCTGACTGGGACACCCCTCTTCCCAGGCAGGGTCGGGGCCTCTTCTAGGACCCCCTCGGCCCGCCCACTCTGAGTCCTCACTGTCCACAGACAGATCCATCTTCACCACTGGACTGGGAGTCCCAGGAGGGTGGGGCCAGGATGGGGTTGGTAACCACTCTGTCCCCAGCACCACCCAGCATGAGGCGAGCGCAGAGGACAGGCTCAGAATAAACACCTGGGGAACGAGGGCCCGCCATCCTCCCGACAGGGCTAAGAATCATCGGGTCCCGCAGTGTATGATGGGAGGTGCCCCCCAGCCCCAACTGCCCCCCCTCCAGACTCACTGCTCTCGCAGGCGCCAGATCTCAGCGTCCCGGGGGTCCCGAGGATCCTGGTGGTCCAGCCCCAGAAGGCGGCCTAGCTCCTCCTTCAGGGAGTGAATGATGCGCTGGAGGACCGCGGAGTCCGGCTCGCCCTAGCACGGGAAGGGTCGCGGGCAGTGACTCCTGAGGATCAGAACGATGGCATCTCAGAGGCCGAGGATCTCCCAAGGGCACCACCAGACCCTGAGAGCCCGAGAGCGTGAAAACGCACCGTGCCATACGCCTCACGTGCCTAGGGGCTCGGGTCCTAAACGCGACTTCCAGCCCCTCGCTGTCCCCACGCCCCTCGCACCAGTCACCACCCCTTCGACCCCCTTACAGAGCAGTCCTGGAACCACTGGGTCATGGGACTTGCAGCTACACCCGACTCTGAGATTCCACGGTAGGAGATTCTAGATGGCCTGACCTGGGTCCCCCCTTG
>NW_006492718.1:0-1254 GCF_000325575.1 Pteropus alecto | reverse complement strand
TCTGCTCTGCCCCTCCCCCAGTGCCAGCACAGAAGTGGGCACACAGCAGGTACAGGGCACATATCTGCAGAGAGCATGGGTATCAGTTCTAGCCTAAACCCAGATGGGGCCCAAGTTCTGAGGCAGCTGGGGAGCCAGGCAGGAAGCAGCCCTGGGTGTAGGACATTGGGTAGGAGACATCACTCACTCGGTCTGAATGAGAATGTCACTGTTCTTGGGGTCCAGCACACACTTGCAGATGAGCTCCTGGGTGACGGGAATGGCAATGTGGTTGGATACACACAGGTCGGAGAGGTAGTCCAGGAACCTGGGGTAGTGACAGCAGAGGTGGGGGACGGCACTCAGAGACTGGCCCCAGGGGATGAAGCCCACCCTCCCCTTCCCCCAGCTGGCAGCACAGGCTCCCTGGACCAGTAACTGCTCCTGCTCTCTCCTCAAAGTTTGGAGACGGGCTGCCAGGGACAGCCCATGGGCAGGGGGTGAGGCTAGGTGAGGGTTCAGGGAATCAGGATAAAGGAGGCACAAGGACAGGAGTGATATTAAAAAATTTAACAACTGAGTCAATGCAAGCACCGACTCTGTCACCGGAGAAGGGTCTGAGGGCCTCTTGCTGCACCAGGCTCAACCCTCTTATTGCTAAATTAAGCCCAATTGGAGAGGGGGCCCAGGGAGGAGCTTAGAAGACCAGGGCCTCAGAGAGGTGGCAATTTGTCAGCAGAAACAGAAGTATTTTAACAACCAGCAGCAGCTGACTTTCTACCCTGGGCAGGGGTGGAGGGAAGAGAGAGTGGGCTCAGTAGAGGGCGGCGGGCCCACCTGGGCTCCCGGTTCTTCCGCACCAGGCTGACAAAGGTCTCCACCTCGGTTTTGGTGATGTGTTTCTCCAGGAGCTTGCGATTGTTGTGCAGCAGGGCAGTGATGGTGTCTTCAGCCAAGATGTCGTAGCCGATCTGGGACTGCATCATCCCAAATTGCTTAGCAATGTGCTCCTGGGGGGCAGACAGGCTGGGGTCACTGGGGTGGCAGCTCTGCTCCAGAACACTGCCCCAGACCTCGAGAGAGGGCTCTGACACCAGCAGGGGACCCTGATCCTGGAAAAGGGGGGGTTCCAGGAGAGGAAGCCCACACTGGGCCGAAGAGGAGGTTTATACAGTATAGTTATTCAGCGCAAGGTCTGTCTCCCTGCCAGACTGAAATTGTCTGTCTGTCTGGCAGGACCAGCTACATAATTTGTGGGGCCCAGTGCAAAATGAA
>NW_006492717.1:0-1252 GCF_000325575.1 Pteropus alecto | reverse complement strand
AATCCAGCCAGCCAGGCCTCCTGCGTCCTTTCCACGTGCCTGCCCTGTCTTTCCCTCGTCATCCCACCACGAGAGGTGGCCCTGCGAACCGAGCCACAGTCTCTCCTCCTCCGGAGGCCGGGGCAGCCGGCAAGGCGGAAGAAAATCGTCACCACTCATAATTCATATTTGTCCTTTCATCCCTGTCACATTCCCAGAAATCGACTCAAAGTGACCCAAATGACCAGGAAGAGAAGGTCCACTAATGCTGTGACCAAAGGCGAGATCACCTTCCTTTATTCAGGGAGTCGCGAAACACAAGTGTTTCAGAGGGGACAGGCTGGGCGATGATTTAGTTCCACGTGTCCTTTCTCTAATGAGGGGCATTTAGGGATCCGTCTCACCCGTGGGGGCTCTGTGTTCTTTGAGAAGGTGACATACGGGGAATTAATGCCCCGGCCCGCTGGGTACAGTGGTGGCAGCGGAGGCTTGATGAAAGTGACTCTGGCTTCCCTCCTCCCAGCTCGAAAGCTTCCTCCAGGTCAAAGGCACTCCAGGTCTGAGCAGGAACGCCTCCTCTCTGTTTAACAGAGAGAGAACGTGTGCCACTTCGTTCCAGAAGGATCCGAAGAGGAAAGCTCATAAACCTGGGACCTAAACCTGGGATTGGGGGGCTGGGACACAGAGAGGTCCCAGGAGTGAACGGGAACTCGCCCTCCTGGCTGGATAACAACCCTCGTGTGGAATGCGTTCCCTGCACCACCCCAGACACTCCAAGGACAGTGGGGTCAAAGCCTGGGGCTTAGATGGGGGGTGGGGTGGGGGCAGGGATGCCTGGGCCTCCCTGGGGAGGTGGGCTGTCGGAGAAAGACAAGGGGGTGTGCAGAAGCCCCCTCGCCCGCCTCGTGTCCCTGCCCCGGAGCCAGGGAGCCCCCAGCATCTTCAGTTCCGGGTCACTGAAGGCACGGTGGCTGACTGAAGGATCCACACGTCGCCTGAGCCACCTGAAAGAAACTGACAGCAGGCTTGAAAGGAAACCCATTTCTGGAATAATCCGCGTGCTGCGCGTTAGGGTGAAGCGAGGGAGTGGGGGCGGGGGAGGGGGTGGCATGGGGAGCTTTGCAGTGGTGTTGCCGAGGACCCAGGACTGGGAGACTCGGCCGGAGGACAGGGGAGGCGGAAGCTCTGTCCTTTATTCATCACTCATCTCCGAGAAAAATTGACTAGACATCAGAGCCACTTGCCAGGAGCAGCCTGGGGGCAGAGTGGGGGG
>NW_006492716.1:0-1254 GCF_000325575.1 Pteropus alecto | reverse complement strand
AAAAAAAAAAATTCTGCTTACACAATTCATTCTCGATCACTTGTTTACGATTTTCAGAAGCTCTGTGTGTACGGTACAAGGACTCTGCAGTAGGCCTAGTTGGCTTATTTGAATCAACCCCTGAACATAAGCTGATGTCTGCATTTTTAGGCGCAGATCTAACTTCTTAATGGGAATTGTCCCAGCACGGGCTTTGGCTTTGCCCAGGGTATGGAGGCTGGTGAAAGAGCATCATACTGGGGTCCAGTGCCCGCCCTGCTGCTGGGTGAGACTCCCAGGTACTCACCTCTCTGGCCACAGTGTCCTTTTCTCTAACACGGGGCAATAACCTACCCTGAGGACTCACCATCATGACATACTTGGGGCCTTGCCCCATGCCTGCCACACACGAGGCGTGCAGAGTGCGTTTCCCCCCGAGAGCAGCTGTCCGATATTTCTGCTTATCTGGTACCTCCTTTCTCCTTCTTTTGGAAATGGCACCTGATTTCCTTGGAGGACCACCCCTCCCCACCCTATCTTTGTGAGAGGGAGTAGGCACGCATCCCAGGCCTGGCCAACCAGAGTACTGCCTGTCCCTGACCATCCCATGGTTCCCCTGGATCCAGCATCCTGGACAATTCAAGGACACAAGCCTAAACCTTCCCTTTCTGGTTTAAGCCAGTTTGAATTAGTTTCTGATACCTGCGACCAAAGCAATCTCAACACATCAACCTTGGCTTTTAGATTATATCGCAGACCAAGTTAATACTCAGTGGCATGAAGAAATGAAAAGCTGACTTCTTCATGGCGGCATATCCACAACAGCCAAAAGGTGGAAATAATCCCAGTGTCCACTGAAGGATGAACAGATAATCAACATGTGGCATCTACATACAATGGAACATTAATCAGCCTCAAAGAGGAAGGACATTGTGACACGTGCCACAACATAGATGAACCTTGAAGACATTATGCTGAGTGACATAAGCCAGTTGCAAAAATACAAATACTGTATGATTCCATTCATATGAAGTACTTCGAGCCGTCAGTTCATGGAGGCATCAAGCAGAACGGTGGTCACCAGAGGCTGGTGGAGGAGGATAGGGAGTTAGTGTTTACTGAGTATGGAGTTTCAGTTTGGGATGAAGCAGCAAAGCTCTGGAGATGGATGGTTGCTCAACAGTGTGAATGTGCTTATCACCACTGAAATGTACACTGACAAGTGGTCGAAATGGTAAAATTTGTTATGCAAACTTTATCACAATTTAAAAAAAA
>NW_006492715.1:0-1246 GCF_000325575.1 Pteropus alecto | reverse complement strand
CATGAATCAGCTCCCTGGGCAGCTATCCCGAAGGTCGTAAACACTGTTATTCGCTTTCCTGTTCTATAGAGACTAGAAAGCTACAGACTTGAAAAGAACCAGCGTGCATGGGTGTGTCTGTGTGTGTGCATGCACACGTGGTGTGTTTGTGTGACGCACACATACACGTTGCCGAGAACCCTTACGGCTACACTTCTTAGTGGGATCTCACTTGAATGAACATATGTAACACACTGGGTCTTATGAGTGTAAGTGAATGACACGCGAGCCACATATGGCTCAATGATGCCGTCAGCTATGCGTGATGGGAGAGTTCTCCGGCTTTGTTGGGACAACCATAGCAGGATTCGTAGAATTCAGCCTCTGCCATGAAGGTCAAGTAGCAGTCAGGCAGCAGTGGCATTTCAGCTGTAGAAGTCCCACGGCGTGAGTGGGCTTGCCCTGGCTGTGCAGCTTCCAAGGCCGCTTTTCTGGCCAAAAACAGACACTTTGCAAGCTGTGTAATGGATTTCATTATAGATGTCCTGCTAGGATGCCTTGTGGCACAGGCAAGTGCCACAGGAACCTTGATTATTAGAGTACTTGACACCAAAACTGGATGCAAGCAATGGGCCCCGAAGGAAACTAGAATCTGGGATCCAACTGGCCTAGGTGCGTGTGAACGTAGTAAGGATGCAATTGACACTAGGGGATGCAACATTGGTACTACAAGGCACGCCGTGGTAAAACAGTTGCAAACGATATCGCCTGTGGTCACTGGAATTGAAATTCTTTTGAAGTCAGTGTGTCACTGGACCAAGCAGCTGCTGTTAGGGACTCAGAGGACTCTCTTTGCCCCCACGGCATTGGGGAACCTATTGGCGCGGAGAACATCTTCATCTCTGAAGTGTTCTGAAGTGGCTGACTCGCGTGAGGCCACCCGTGAGACGGTAGATCCTGCCTTTGGCACGGTCACCCTCCTATCCCTGGGGATGTTGGGAACCTGGAGTCACAGGCCAAGCGGAAGCACTTTACCTTTCGGGTCTAGGTGAGTGCTGTTCACTTTAATAGGCCGCAAGGATGGCAGCATAGCCACATTGGTTTGACCTACAGCAAACTTTGAAGGTGGCTAATAGAGCAACTGGTTCCTTGGCTGTGGAAATATCTGAACAGCCTCCAAAGATGCATTTGATCTGAGAGAAATATACAAGAATGGAAATATTTATAACAAAAGTATGAGAACATAGGATGACCAAATAAAACTCAA
>NW_006492714.1:0-1253 GCF_000325575.1 Pteropus alecto | reverse complement strand
AAAAACATTTGGCAAACGGTAGATAATTTTGGCATATAAATTAATGGTGCTAAATCTTAACCACTAGCAAATACTGATTGAGTCCTAAGCAGCTGAAATCATGTTGGGAGCCAGGCCCAGGGATGTGGTGGCGGTATGAGAGAGTCCCTGATGTCGGAAGCTTACATTTTCGAGCCTCTAACATAGGAAAAATACAATACATCTGAGTGAAGCTGGGCTCAATTTGCTTTCACACTCAGTAGAAAGAATGGTTTTACAAAGCAAATAAATAGTGTAACCTGTACCTAAGAATAGTATTTAATTTACTTATAAGAAGGAACCATTCTAATCAGTTTAAAAATAACCAACTGCAAACAAATGTTTTGTTAATGAAAAATAAATATTCAAACACTCTAATATGTGCTTAAAATGAGCCATTGCAGGAACTAAAAATGATGTAGTTACATGCCTTTTATGTTTTAAAAATGTGAATGAGTGAGGATTTATTGTTCCAAACAAAAAGGTATGATCTTTGCAAATGTTAGTATTTCTAATGCACAGCAGTCCCATTTCAGCTGGTTAGGTAAGAGGACATGTGATAGCAAAGATATGCAATATACTAATCTGTTCTTTAAAAATCCAATATTTATATTGAATTGATAGAAGTGTTTTAATTTGGTTTAATCCCAAGTGTTTAAAGAGGTCACAGAAATTTATACATTTCTTTAACGTTTTTCTCTACTGGAACATATGACATTGGAGAATTTCTGTAACATGACTATTTGATTTAATCCAGGGCAGACCAGAGTCAATAAGCCAGTTATCTCTGTCTAATGTTGCTGATACACATTTTAAAAAATCACATTAAAAAAAAAAATCAACCAGTCAAGACATTCTGCAAATCCGACCCACTTCTCTTTCATAAAACTGAGAGGAATCTTAGAAAAAATAGAAAAATTGAACATCCGAATGCCACGAAGGAGAATGTGCTTTGGAAGAAAAGCTGGCATGAAGCCTGTACTTTCCTACGTCCCTGCCCTTGCCAGACCCAGGGCCAGACTGATAAGAAAGAAGAGGACAGGCAATTAAAAGAAGCAGAAGATCTGGAGAGAAACAGAGAACAAGAGCACGAAAAAAACAGTTGAGAGAAAATAGGAGAGAAGCTCACAGGTGGGATAGATGGGTAAGCTATGGAGAAACTACAAATGGTTAAAGCCCTCCAACACAGAAATGCAATATAACTCCATCCAGTCCAGTCTACACCTAGCCCCAAA
>NW_006492713.1:0-1253 GCF_000325575.1 Pteropus alecto | reverse complement strand
TGACCCCCTTTACCCTTATCTATCTCCCTCTCCGCCAGTTACCACGGAGCTGTTGTCTGTGTCCATGAGTCTCTGTTAGTTTGTCTTGCTTGTTTGTTACTTTTAGGTTTTTATCTTCCATATAAGGGAAATCATATAGTTCGTACAGTCTTTCCAAATATGTACCCTTCTTCTCTCTCATAGATTTCACCTCATACGAAACATCTCTCTGCTCTTTAGGGTTTGACCTATCTTAACTTGAGTCTTATTTTTCATCCAGTTGTTTCTCTGACACTAAAATGCTTTGTTGGCTGAATGTATTTGATTCTCTAAGAAACTTCAGAAGGTGACTTACCCCGTGAGATTAGCTCTGTAGCGTAGTATTGGAAGATGAGGAGTGGAAGGCGTGACTGGCACAGAACCCACCGCTTCACCATTAGGATGCTGCGGGGGTTTTTGCTTGTTTGTTTGTTTGTTTTTGTCTGCAATTCTTTATTCTTTTCTACCATAACAGGACCTATTTTTCTCCTCAAAATGGCAGTTTCATATTTCTTCCTTAGTTGAAGGGTTCCCAGTGTCCTAGTTTTACAAAATTAGGCAATTATAATGCAGAATCCATTTACTTCCCAGTAATTGGAGTACAGCCATCACTGTGGGAATAAAAGCAAGGCTTACAGTTCAGAGTAAAGAAAAAAAATCCTATCATACAGCTTGTGCAAAAGAAGGCTAGAACGCTACTTGGCCTCAGTGACACTCTGAACATCAATGTAGAATTTTAATTGCAGTTTGGTTTCTTTGTGATAAAAGAGCATGTTATAAACACTTGTGAAGAGAACTATTTCTGAACCAAATTAAACCTCCAATATTATGATTTAAGTTGATATAACTAATGTTTCCTGCCCTCCCCAAAAAAGGCAATATCAGGTAATGCTGTATAGTTATGTCGTATGTGTACTTACTATTATCACAGGTAATGTTTAAATGAACTCAATTTGCTTGTGAAGCTATCCTTGTTATAATTTTTGACAAATGACACCAATAATCAGTGTTGTCTGGCTTATTTCACCCTCTTACTGCCTCATACTTCTTTTTAATGGCACGAGGTATACTTGTGCTGGTGCATCCCACTGCTACTGGCTCAGTCTAACAGTCCAGATTGTGATCGATTCATTTTTCTTAGAAATGGGTAGTTACGTATCACTCACATCTTCAGCAGAAGAGGTTTCTTACTTGTGGTGAAAGCCATATTTAAAGAGAACTAGCAATTTTTTTTT
>NW_006492712.1:0-1253 GCF_000325575.1 Pteropus alecto | reverse complement strand
AAAAAAAAGAAAATGATTAAAAATAGGCCAGCAACCTTATAGATATACATATGCCAGATAAGCTTATGAAAGTTACAAAATATCAAATGGCACCAGGAAAATATAAATTAAAACAATGATGAGATACCACAACATACCTATAACAAGGCCTTTTATCTGATTTACAACATATGTGAAAAGTGATAGGATATATAACACAAAATGAGTGACTTTCTAAAACAAGTAATTTCTGGAGTACAAGAAATCATTAAAAAATTTAGCACTATTATCTCTCTCTATTTACAAATGCTTGCCATTAAATAATTATTATTTTCTAATATAATTTCCTCAGTGACTAAGGCAATAAAACATTATAGAAGTTCAATAAATATTATTTAAATTAATTAGAATCAGCAACACCTTATTGCTAGACTTGTGCCATACATATGTCTTCAGCACACATCTAAAAATCTTTCAAGAATGAGTCGTTACTGCCTAACACACTTATAACTAAAACAAATAAATAATATTAATTTTTACTTAACTCCTACCATGTACATTTTTTATAGAATATAAATATGTTTTATTTTCTTTTCTTTTAAAATAAGGAAAGGCCTAGCCTTCAGTTCAAAATAAGATATTAACCTGGAAACACAAATCTTACTCTGTTGAGAAGGAAATAACTAATATCAACTCTTCAGAGAATTGGCTCTGATAGGTGATGTGGCTAAAACACAGGTGGGGATAGAAAGGACATAGAATAGTGTAACATATAGTACATACTAGGAGAAAGCTTAAATTGAATAAGGAATACCTAAGAACTTCATCCAAATTTTATTTAATCCAAGCAAATCTTGCACAAACCCATCACTTTATATATGAGAGAACTTTCATGATTTGTGGTGTCACATGTGACTTACAAATATCTAGAAGTTTCTCAATATGCAGTAAATAAGTATTCATCTGCTCTGATTTGCTGGAAGTTCAGTGTCTGTTCCCAGAACTACTCTAGCCTCTATTATGCCGAGGTACATACTCATGTACAAAGATGTAAATATGTTTGCTTCTTGCCACCCAGACAATGAAAACAGCTAAACATTACACCAATACACCAGGAATCCACTACTATAACACATTAGATTTTCATTAGATTTGCTTACTTCACCATTTCCTCAAAGAAATTACTGGTCTGAGTCAAGTTCTATTAGAGTTCATCCAACAAGCCAAAAAACAGTTTGTATTCATTTTCTTTAGTAAAGGAAAAGTTCACTAAC
>NW_006492711.1:0-1252 GCF_000325575.1 Pteropus alecto | reverse complement strand
TAATATTCTGAGACTATGTCCTAATTTTGCTGAAATGTAGGAGTTAGTCTGAAATGTTTGGTCGGTATGATTTTAATACCAGGAACTTGCTGGAAAACCAGAAGTACCAAATAACCAGCAGCTCCTATCTCTTTTGGCTTGACCCTGCCTCAAGGGTGACTTCTAAAGGGCTATAGTCTTCCCCTGAAAATGTCTAGATTTCATTTAAGTAGTTTCCAAGTGATGCCAAGAATCAGAGTGGATTTTTTTCCTCCATTGCCTCACTAGTGAGATGGCCAGGCACTTTCCTTCTGAGACTATATGGTATCTCTGTAATGAGTTACTTATTCTGTGGTCGAAAATGGTTCCAGTTCCTGTGAACAGGGGCAGAAATAATGCTGTTGCTTTCTTGCTGTTGCCAGGCACGTCTGGGAATCAGCAGTTAGTCTAGTTGCCTCCTGGTTTATAAAGTGGTCTTTTTGCTGCTGACTGCTTTGGGCAGGTCACAACGTAGAAAGCCAGCTTGGCTGAGTGTGATTCACCGCAGGCGGCATTGCCCTGGTCTGTTTAGCAGAGCAGGAAATGTAACTCTTTGCAAGAAACAGAAAAGTAACATGGTAGATTATTGTTTATTAATGGATACGGAGATGGAAGAATGCCCACTTGCCTGAAATGATGAGTGTTTTCTTTCATCCCAGTAATCTAAGCCGACACCCCAAATGGCCTTCTTGGAGCCATCTTTCTTCCCCTGGGCAGTAAGCTCCCTCACTTGCTTTATGATGGGCCTCTGTGGACACATTTTATAATTTCTCTTCCATTATAAATAGGCTTAATGTAATTCTACTTGGAATTCATTTTTTTATGTCTTCCATATCTTAAAGCCACATAACTAGAGATGAATATAAACTCTGATTTCAAGCTGTTGAAATCTGAGTTACCTCAGATTTTATTGCTGCGTACCCAGCTTAGGGAGATTCTAGCGCTCTAAGAATGTCATCTGAATCTTCACATCAAGAAGCAAGAGAATGACATGAACCATTCACAATGAACTGACCACTTATAAAATTATCTCCACTCACCAGCCTCTCTGTTTTACTGTAGAGCAGAAATTGGCAGACTTTCTCTATAAAGGTCCAGATAGTAAATATTTTTGGCTTTGCAGTCCATATGGTCTCTGTCTCAAGTACTCAACTCTGCTGGAGTGTGAAAGCAGCCACAGACAGTGTATAACCAGATGGGCATGGCTGTGTGCCAATAAAACTTTATTTATAAA
>NW_006492710.1:0-1252 GCF_000325575.1 Pteropus alecto | reverse complement strand
CTAACACAGCAGGTGGAGAGCCATGGCTTCTGAAAAATGTGCCAGATACCTGTCCGTGTGCTTCTAGACAGGTGCCTCCAGGACCTCTGAGGTCACACATCAAGGCCTCCTGCTCTCTGGCAGCACTTCCTTCCTCATCTTTGTGGGAATCTCTGTGTGGAAATGTGCTGGAGAGGAGATGGGTGAGGCAACAGCACTCTCCAAAAATATTTCTTTACAGTCCTTCTCCAACTGCTCTCTTCTAATCCTTTGATAGCTTCCTTACAGATTAGTCTTCTACCTTCTTCAGAAATTGCTTTGATATCTCACTTTGGAATCTGATATTTAATATCTTAATTGAATCTTTTGGTTTACTATCCTGTTCATGTTATCACACGTACCGCTGCCTCTCATAAAACAGTCTAATTTAATATACCCCTCCTCTACAAAATGCCATCTATTTACCACAGAAACATGACATCTCCTTATAATAATTGTTTGGTATCAAATCTTATTAATAAGATCAAAATAGGTTTGGATAGTGCTTTATTTAAGGTTTACAAATACATTTGTAAATGTTATTTCATTTGATATTCACAACAATCCTGTAAAAAGGCAAAGCCAGGTATTATCATCTTCACTCATAACAACAACAAAAAAGTGGGGGGCTCTAAACAGCTTCACTGGTTGAAGTGTTCAGTTAGTAAATAACAGAACCAGACTAAGGTTCTTAGAAACACTTTTGTGGTGGTAGTTGTGGGGTAGGGGGCAGGTATATATGGGTATTATGAAACTGCAAGCTAATTTCCTCATCTATAAAAGGGTTATTGTGCATATTAAATCAGTTAATATGAGTGCAGCACTATAATAGTGCCTAGCATAGGCTAAATGCTATATATGTTTGCTATTATTGTTTTATTCCAGGTCGGATTTAACATCCCAGTATTAAGAAAAACAAACAAAAAATCCACTCCCTAAATAATATTTATTAACTAATGAATAATAAGTTACACTAAAAGAGTATGTACTTCTCTAGTTCATATATTCAAGAGTATTTAGAGGTGTGGCTTCCATAGCTCACCAGCTATCAACATCGCAAAGACTTCTGTTAAATATAAATATGGAACAAAGAAAACAATATGTTTGGTGGTCTACAATTACCATTAATCATCATTTCTTTCTACCCAAATCACTTCAAATTTGACTACCATTATTATTTGTCCATTCATTCAAAAACCAACTATTGAAGAGCTCTTAGGTACAAGGCAGGATG
>NW_006492709.1:0-1250 GCF_000325575.1 Pteropus alecto | reverse complement strand
ACATTTTCCTTTCCTTTTCTTTCCTTTTGCCTTCCTTCCCTCCTGCTTCTCCTCCCTCTTTGCTTCCTCTTTATAAATGAATCTTCAGTAGCAACTGGCACAATTTTACTGCGGTATTTTTTCTCCTGAAAATTTATTTAAGTATTCTCTTGGGGGAGGGGAGGGGAGGGGAGGAAGGGGAACGGCTGAAGTGTTTGTGCCTAAGGGTGATCTACACTTCCCCTGTATTTTCAGTATCTTCATTTCAAAATGATCTGACAGCTTGTCCTTTGACTGTGGTGAGAGGAGGAGTGGGGAAGATATGGCTGAGAGGGCAGGATAGAGCTAGTCCTGTGTGTTGAATGGCCCACAGGCTGGCCATTATTCTGGCGCCCGCAGCAATGCCACCGACTAGGCAAAACAGAAAAAAAACCACTCAAGTCACTCTCTACAAACGTCTTACAACCTGACTAGTATCGTCCCAGACTTTGAAGTCTGTGACTCACAGCAAACTGCTCCAGCATTTGCCTTTGAGACCTTGACTAAATTGTATCTCTTGGGTCAGTTATAGTGCTGAATATGAAAAACAGCCCCAACACAGAATCTGTTAACTATCTCAGACTACGTTTTCCTTTCCATAGGGTCTGTGACTATGTCATATATCGCTCACTGATCTGAAGTTTGATAATCCAGATCTCCTCGCTCTCTTCCCTTCTCTTGGTTCTAATTAATCTTCAGTAGTAACTACCATAGGAGGTTCTAGAGAAATGTTTGTGTGATTAAAAAGAAAAAGATGTTCTATGAGGAACTGAGCATCCTACAAATTAGTCTTATATTTAACCTCCCACGTTTGTAACCAGTGTACTAGAGGCTAAAGGAGGAGGTCGACTTCCTACCTTAATTCTGAAAGCCTCCCTGCCCAAGGCCACACCCTAGGCCTTCTCAACGGGACTAGTGCCATGAGCCCCCCATCCCTGCTCCCATACACGGCCTGTGTCTACACTTCGCCCACAGTGGACATGTCAACATGCTGGCGTGAATAATACACCGCCATCTTTCTTAGAGTCTTCAGTGGCTTCTCACTGCTTTTAGAATAAAGACTAACATCCTCCGCATGACTGTCAAGACACTGATGACCTGCCCTGCCTGTTTCCAGCTTCGTTTTGTCGGCGACTCCCTGAACTCATTGCACTTCCCCTCACAGCCCTTCCTTATAGTCTTCAAACAGGCACCACATCTTTCCCGCCACGAACCTCTTCCTGAGTCCCCCC
>NW_006492708.1:0-1252 GCF_000325575.1 Pteropus alecto | reverse complement strand
ACCCCTAAGGGGAGAATATAGTATATAGCATGTTACGGACATATTTGATCACAGAATTTTTTCTTATAGTGTATCTCATACAACTGCTGTTCCGTGGAAAGCATTCTGAACAACCCAGAAATTGTCTATTAAAATATATTATGTAAATTATTATTAACCCACATGATGACATAATGGGACAGGGAGCCACTCCCAAGTTTTTCTGAACTGAGGGGTCAGAATGACTGAGTTCTAGCTGCAGTTAGCTGCTTCTGCGCTATGTGGCCTTGGGCAAACTATTTAATTTCTCTGAGCTTGATTTCCTCATCCCCGTGACATACAGATAATTCCTGTCCTGTCTATTTTGCCAAGCTGTCGGGAGAATCACATGAGAGAATGGACATTAAAGACGGGGAATTCCCATCCTCCCAGTAAACCAAAGCCAAACAACACCCAGCACCACTACCGTGCTGCCGCGGACGACTAGAAAAACTGCAGCCTTTCCGGTTATACCATCTCTGCACTTACTCGGCGTCAGTGAGCAACAAATTAACGTTTGGCTTATTTATTTGAGCAACTGGGAGTCAAACCCAGGGAGTTGCTGGCTGTTGGCTGAAAATCAAACAAAACAGAGAATTACTTGGCGCCAAGGCTGTGGAGAGTGCCAGTCTGCGACATGCGTGGAAGCGGGAAGGAAAAGCCAGGTGCCTGGACAGCACAGCAGAAAGAATGAAAAGAGAAAGGATTGTGCAAAACGGGCCAGGGAGATAAGAAAAGCTGAAAACGCAACGCTTTAGGGAGAAGGCTGTACAACTGCAGTGATGCTGATAAAGAATTTATTGTCACCTTAGCTAATGGTGGTGACAGGGTGGTGTCATTGAATGGCATTGAGTGTGGTAATTCAGTGAAGGTCAGTGGGGCATTGCGGAAACTAAGCTGGCAGAGTTCCGTGGGTCTGTGTAAAGTGCCTCTTCAGAGTTTCTGGTTCAGGCCAGGTCATCAGCAGCAATCTCTGCTGATGGCCCTTTCCAGACCCCAACACTGCCAGATTCTCTTTTTCTCTAGGGCTTTTGGCTGTGACTGACTAGGTGACCTTGGGCTCAGGACTCTGATTTCCTCAGATGCATTCACACCCTCAGTGAATACACCTTGATGTGCTCACGGGTCGAGCCTCTGACTGTGAGGATGACAATGACAGCAACGTCGATGAGAGAATCAGTAACGATGATAAAAGTGTAGCATTCATCTGGCAGCTTAGAGCCACTCGGATCCA
>NW_006492707.1:0-1250 GCF_000325575.1 Pteropus alecto | reverse complement strand
GCAGGTAAAGCGTCTACCTGCCCTGGTGGAAGGGGTGGGGGAAACGGGTGGAGACACAGCTGTCTGCCAGCAACAAGGCAAAGATGCAACTGCTTTTCTTTGGCTCTGATTTCCCCTATGTTTTTGTGTAATCCTCACACTAAAATTCATTTGAAATTAATATATCCTACGTAAACACCTTTTTTTTTTTTGCAAAACCTTCCACTGAAAATGTTTGAATACATAACATTCTCTTTGGGAAACATCGATCACTTCTGAGGTGCCAGGCAGCATAAATATGTCCTAAGTAAGAGGCACATTCACAGAATTACCAGCTGGAGTAATAAACAGATCCAGGAGATGATTATTGTTTTGGGGGATGAATCACTACTTGTCTGAACTATGGGGAGGTCGAGGGTGTTTTTAATTTAATGGATTAATCATTTATGCCAAAGTTATCGTCCCTTCCTATGAGAGCAATGCAGGAGGTTTGCATGAAGTTATAAATCATGTCAGTATTTGGGCCTCATCTCTGGGAGGCCTGGTCTGTGGGGGCGTTAGACCAATAATTCAAGAGAGGTAGTAGTTGCCTGCAAGGGTTTCCTTTAGCCACCAAGGCAGAGTCAAGGCAGAGTCACGAGTGGAGAAGCTTCAGGAGATGGTGGCCCAGCCTGTGTACGGGGTCCCGCTCCTGCCACCAGGGACTGGGGCAGTTCCAGGGAGAAAAAGTCTCCATTTTATTCCTGGTTTAGTAAATTTCTCTGGGTCTTGATTTTCCTATCCGGAGGCTCTCTGAGAGGTCACCATCTCAGGCGACCTGTGTCCACCAACCACAGTTAAATATTGCTTGAGACAAACCAAAATCTCCCCCATATCTGTCCCACCTCGGTCTTTGAACTATATCTGTGCCAGGCATTTTCCAAGCATTTTCCATGTATCCCATCCCATCAGGCCTATAAGGCAGGAAGTGCTATTGTTATTCCCACTTTACAGGTGAGTTTACTTGCCTTAAGAAGGTACCGGCATCAGGACTTGAACCCAGGCCTGTCTGGCTCAGAGTTCATTCTTGACCATTTGACAGAGGTGTTGCCAGCTTGGGTCTGCCCTGTGCCTCAGATGGAACAGCTCTAGCCCAGCTCCTGTTCCCAGGAGTGGTCTCTGTCTCTTGGAACCACAAGCCACGCATTAATGCCTGAGCACATCTGCCATTCACTCGGAGTCTTCTGGACCCTCCCCTCTCCTCCCTCCAGCATTCTCCCCTTCCTGTTTTT
>NW_006492706.1:0-1250 GCF_000325575.1 Pteropus alecto | reverse complement strand
GGAAAAACTGCTTCCCCTCGCTCGGCCTCCTTTAACTTGCGTTTACAAAGAAGGGCTTACAAAGACTAGAATTGCTGCAAGTCCCCGGTCCCCAGTTCTGTGAATGAAAAACCCACCCTTAGACAAACTAGGTAACGGATGTTTCGTGCCTCCACCCTTGAAAACAGCGATTCTCCTCAAGCAGCCTCTTATCTGAAGCCACCCTCCTCTGCCTGGTCCCCACCAGGATCGTTGCTATCTGGTATGGGACCTCCTGGGGGTGTTTGTGAACAGAAGCCAGTGCCTTATCTGGTCACGCCCTCGTGCACCACCCCGCCCTTGGGAAATGTGAAAGGATTTGCAGAATGCAAGGCCTCCGCAGTTTTCTGTCCCTGAAATGGTTAGAAAGGCAGCCTTGGCCTTCTTAGAAAGATTGTGCAATCTCATGCTGCTATCAGGGCTAACATGGAGGCACCTCCTAGCCTTGGACCCTTCAGCTAAGTTCAACTTCAGGTCAAGTCAGGGGCCTCCAGCAGCTCAGGGGCACAGGATCCACAAGGAAGAAATTCCAGGACGCTGCCAGAAGCTAACAACAGTTCCCAGCTGTTCCCAGCCGCCTCCTGCCATTGAAGCAATGTAGAGTGGGGGTCTCCACACAGCCACAGCAGAAGGAGGGGTCAAATGCACCGCGGTGCCTCTAGGCCAGGGCGGAGGACAGGCCAGTGAGAAGAGACATCTCTTTGTTGTCGGGGACTCCCGCACTTGGGCCCCAAGACCCTTGGCAGAGACCGCCCTCTCCCTGGACCCCTGGGGGACTTTGACATCAGCTGTATTGATGCACTAACCTGGGAAATGACTTGAAAAACCTCTGCTTCCAGCTTGCCTCCGGCCAGGAGCCTTACTCTGCAATTTCTTCTAGGGTACACGCTGTGAAAGTCTCTCCTGGAAAGGTAGTTCCTTGAGTTGAATCGAAACAACACCTATCTTAGAGTTTTGCTTGGCACATCCCCGCCACCCCTACTTTTTGTTTGGCTGGCTCCTACTCACCATTCGGGTCTCGTCTGTGACATCCCCACCTCAGAGACATCACATCTCCCTTGCCACCTTCCACAACCCAGCTCGTGCCCCTCCTCCCAACACATTCATCCATTTTCCCAGTTTTTCTTCCTTCTTGGAACTCGACATGTACCTGTGCGTGTGCGCACGTGTGGAGGGATTAGGTGCCTCGCCACGATCTCATGATAGTCAAAGCCATGCTGGTTTTTTTTTTT
>NW_006492705.1:0-1248 GCF_000325575.1 Pteropus alecto | reverse complement strand
CTAGCTGTGCTGCCTGGCATTACCACTGCTGCCCCTTTATCAGGCACTGCAGGTGTTGTGATTAGGAGAAAGTGTGTGCTTCCATGAACACAGTATGTGTGGAAAACATGTTGGTTTCTTCTCCCTCAGCATAAGGAGAGGATGTGGCACCAAACACCTCAGAGACCATGGGAAGGCTCTTGACGCTGACCTGATGGTGATCTCCTTCTCTTTGGAGCTCCATCGCTGCTGAGCTCAAACACAGGTAGGTCTGTTGTGTCCTCAGCAGGGATGGCCTCGGTACAGCTGTAAGCCTCCACTGGTGGTCCTGGGGGTTAAACAGTGAGCAAAGATCTCTTGGTTTGAAGGGAACACAAATGAAAATGTAAAAGGAGTTGCCAGCGGCAAGTTTTAGGCGAGACTGTTTGAATTTCAAGGTCTTCGCAAGCCGGTGGTGTCTTCCTGGATGTCTCAGCCACATCTGGCATGCTCCTCACAGCGTGCAGCTGACTGGGCCAGCAGCAAAGCATCGGATATTGAGACTCTGGGCCGATGGATAAGAGGCTCAAGGTCACCATTTGCACACGGTGTGTATACATCACTTCTCTTTTGCCTATCTGGATTAAGTTGTTCTCAACAATTGGTGTGCACCTGAATACAACACACTCTTCTGTACAGTTGTCGCTGTGGTTTCCCCATGGGGGCGGGGAGAGGGTGTTAAACACGCTCACTGCTCGGTGCTTTCTGGTATGTAATATGGTAACTGCAGGTTCGTTGCTCTTGGCTGGCTACTTCTATCAGGAAAAGCTCTTAGAGGCTCCTTCACCCCGCCCTCACCGCACCTTGTAGGTAGCCTGCCTCCCCAAGCCACGCAAGCAGGTAGGTGGCTGAGCCACGGTTTGCGCAGACCTCCTTTTTGCTTCAGAGTACCTGTACTAGGACAGCTAGGAAGGGTTGAGGGCTCTGATTACCCATCACTCAGCAATTTGTTGCCAGCTGGGGATGAATCTGGCGTTTGGATCCGAATCGCACCCATCCGAGGGCATCAAGACGGGGCGGTTCTCGGGAGGGGCCTCCCTAGATGTACTCGCGGGTTCACAGCCGCCTCCGCTTTTTCAACCCTCGCGAGTGCCCGCCTTCCTCTGGAGCCTCCACCTAAACCTCTCGCGGGGCCGCCTTTAACCCTCTCCTGCCCATTATGACTAGCGTCATCACTCCGCCCTTTGTCCTGGTCCCCTGAAACCCCTCCCTGTCAGGACAGGGACACCA
>NW_006492704.1:0-1248 GCF_000325575.1 Pteropus alecto | reverse complement strand
GGGCGGGGGGAGATTCAGTTAGTGGAGTGTCCCCAAAAATCTCTTCAGTAATCAAAGTAAGTCCTATCTTAATACAATTTATCTTATCTCGATTCTTGATTACTGTTTTTTTCCTTTTTCGGTGCCCCCTAAGTTTTGTGGTCTTTTTTGCCCAAGGCTAGTGCCTCACTCATTTTGCGCCACTCTAATCCCCACCATGTGATTGTCACCCCCGTTCTATTGACCTGCCTGCAGCCACACACAGCTATTGAGCACCGGAAACGTGGTTAATCCTGACTGAGTTGTGTCCGAAGCGTAAAAAGTCCACATGAGATTTTAAAGACTTAGTATGAAAAATGTAGACTATCTCGACAATTTCATGTTGATTACATTCTGAAGCAATGTTTTGGATAGAGTTAAATAAAATATTAAACTTAATTTCACCGGCTTCTCTTTATTTTTCAGTAGGGTTACTAGAAAATTAAAAATTACATCTGCGACTCACATATTGAACATCTAGAACAGTGGACAGCACCGTTCTAGACCGAAGCTCAGAAAGGCTGAGCCGTACGCCTAAGATCGGTCACACAGCTAATATGAAGCAGGGTCAGCATTTGAACTCAAGCAGCCTGTTAACGGCGTGGGACCTGAGGCTTTTTAAACTGTAGAATGGGGACAATGATAACACCTCTCTGATTAGGGTCCTTGGGAAGCTACACATGGAAATGTCAAGCATATAGGTTTCTCTTAACAAGCGCACTCTAGGGAAAATCACTTCCTATCTGTAAAAGAGATAATACCCATTTCATAGTGTTGTGGACAATCTCTCCCTTCCCATCCTGGGCACTCCTGCTTCACATCCCACTTTACCTGGCTTTAGTTTTCCTCCGGCTGCCAAGTGATTACGGGTGCACATAATCATCACATGGCATAGACGGAGATATACAGATATAGACATGTACACACGGACACATAGATACAGAAATATAGTCACGAATAAACACACATGAGTGGCTTATTTGCTCCTCACCTTGACGGTAGGGATTTCTGTTTGCTGCTCTATCCTCGTCCCCTCGGACAGTGCTTGGCACGTACCTGGCACTTGGTAAATATTTGTTGAGCGAACGAATGAGGGAGAACATAGAATGTGCTTAGTCTGCACCTGCCACGACTCTTTTTTTTTTTTTTTTTAAGCACCTAGTTGTTGTCGTTGTTGTTGTGTTTTACATTTTATTTTTTTTATTTTCCCCCTCCCCGCTCCCTTCTGGT
>NW_006492703.1:0-1249 GCF_000325575.1 Pteropus alecto | reverse complement strand
TTTTTGCTCACTCCTACAAAATGACACATTAGTGACAGTCTGGCCATAAATATACTGTTGAATAAATCTTAGAGTATGTGTATTCAATACTAACCAGCTTTAAAAAATAGTAAGTAAGCACTTAAACTCTACCAGTTTTATATTAATATTTCTACTAGAGCCTTTTGACTAAAGAACATCTAAAATTTACTTCCACACAGTTCCTGAAAGTATAATTATTTGTCAATATGCCACAATTTATTTACAGTATAACACTCTCTAAATATGAATATTATTTACTAAAATAAATGAAAACCTTAAACTATAGAACTTATGGAATATTCCTCAAAGGATACTTTACAATTTTTATCTAATAGCCCTAAGTTTATGACAGAAAATATTGAAGGGCCAGCAAATAGAATCATAAGTAGAAGTCGGTACTGTATATAAATTCTTATAAAAACATTCATTAAACTAAAATTTTATGTCAAATATTTACTTCTGTAATGTGTAAAGCAAGTGATGTATAAATATGCAATACAATGAAAAACATTCCTACTGATTTAATACCCATGAACTTTGCTCAATCAGATTTTAATCATTATGTCTTATTTTATAAATTGAAATGGTCACTTCAAAAAGTGTTGTGTAAAATTCCCGTGAGTTAGATTTTTATCTTTAATAATACACATATCAATGTAATAGTTGTATTTTTAAATACAGAGATCCTAGGTCTATGGATAAAATTGATTTAATTTACTATTAAATTAAAAACGTAAAATTCAACTTCCCAAAGAGCGTATACAATAAATTTATCTTTTTAAAATTGAGAATTGTTTTGTGTAGACATGCAAGTTAACTCTTTTGGCACTTTGTTTTATGTTCTTTCAAATCACCCACAAATCGGGTAGCTCTGTGAATGCAAAAAAATGTTACTAAGACTTTTATTAAAATGATTAGCTGCCTTTCTGGAATAATAAGTTTCCTCTATATGTACAGATGATAATGCAAGACATGTGCTTACATGATCTCCCAAGGAGTGAAATCTTCTTCTGAATCCTAAACTAAGTTTGTGTCACATACTGCTCTGATGAGCTCAAAAAGGGGACCACTTTGTAATTTTAAAGTCTCCTTGGGACTGTGTATGGACAGACATCTTGAGTTCTGGTTGCACCTCCCTCTCCCTGAGACTCATATCTAAGCCCACAGATGCTGACCCTTCATTCGGTTCCTCCAAAAGGCTTGTTAGTGTCACCTCAAACTACACCCC
>NW_006492702.1:0-1246 GCF_000325575.1 Pteropus alecto | reverse complement strand
ACACACACACACACACACACACACTCACACCCCTTTAAGCACAGATATTCTGGCACTCTGGTAGTTTTTTCTCAGGACTTCCCTGGAAAGATCTGCCCGTTAGCCCAGGGCAAGTGCCATCTACCAACGAACAACGTATTGCATCTCAAATTGCTATCTTTGGTCAGGAGGAAATTGAGGACAAGGTCTTAGGGCAAAGTCGAAAAACTAGCAAAATGAGTCTCTGCTGCTCTTCACCCCAGTTCCCTTCCAGCATCCTCCTCGGGGCCCCTCCTCACCTGCACCCAGGACCGCCCTGCCTTTCTGACCCCGAACCTGTCTCCCTCTCCCCCTGCACTCTGCTCCAGAGCGACCGCTTGCTCATTCCTCTTATCCTGGGCTAGTATAGGCTGCAGAGGTTAGGTTCTACTGCAATGACAAGTGGCCCCACGGCCTCAGTGGCTTATGACAGCAAAGGTCTATTCTTATTCACATTACACATTGGACGGCTCTCACGGGTCACCCGCAGCTCTGTTCCACATTTGTCTACCCCGGAATCCAGGTGGATGGAGCCGCTTCTATGTGAAATATCTCCAGTCTTGTGGCAGAGAAAAAAAGAACATGGCAGATCACACACTGACTCCCCAGCTTCTGCTCAGAAGTGATGCTCACTGTTCCTGCTCACTGTTTACTGGCCAGAGCAAGTTCTGTGGCCAAGCCTGATGTTGAAGGGACAGAGAAGCATAATCGTCCCCAGAGAGGAGCAGCAGATATTTTTGGACAATATGACGGCTGCCACGCTCTCAATCATATTTTCATTCCTACTCTACCTTCTAAAAATTAATTTGAAATTATATAAGTGATACACAAACATGTTCTCCTTTTAAATAAAACCTTCAGATTCTAGAGATAAGGCTAAAGTCCCTTTTGGCCACTTTCCCTCAACTCTATTTCCTTTTATCTGGATGTATCCACTGTTACTTTTTTTGGGGGGTGGGGTGGGGAAGAAGTCTTCCAATCCTTCAACACCCGTTTCTATGCTTTCACATACACAGATAGAGAAAATACACAGGATTATTTTGTGGGATGACTTTGTCAGATATTTGTACGTAACAGAATAATAATTCTGTCCATTTTGTGCCACTTGGGTTTTTTCACTTAACAATATGTCTTAGGAATCTAGTCTAAACATAATGTAGATTTGTCCTACTCTTGCTTCGTGGCTACTGCATAGCATTCTATGGTATGACTGTATTACAGTTCTTAG
>NW_006492701.1:0-1250 GCF_000325575.1 Pteropus alecto | reverse complement strand
GCTTGGGCGCGTGGTGACAGCAGACTTCCACGTCCCCGCCTGAGTGGCCCGGGTGTGTCCACAGCCCGATGCCCACTGCACTCATCCTGCACTCTGCCCCAACGACAGTTTAATGTCCCGTCGTCCCCGCCCGGGTCTGCACCTGGACCCTCTGACGGTCACTTCCGTGTGACGGCTGTCCCCGCACCTCGCTCGGGGGCTCCCTTCTGCAGGACGCCGTTCCTGCGCAGGCTTACGTGGACGGGGGGGTGAGCCCTCTGTCCCCCCGGTCCCCAGGGGTCTTCCGTCACTGCCTCCCCGTCCTGGCTCCTCGGAGACCCGCTCGAGACACACACAGGTGACTGGCTCTCTCCCACCTCGAGAGGGGCCCGTCTTCAAAAACGTGTCCCCGCCGTCGTCTGCGACACAGGCTTCGGACCCCGACCTTGCAAGCTCGGGGACTTCGGGACCCCAAACGCCTTTCCTCAATTTTAAAACTGGTTTCTTGCTGGTTTGCGGCCCTAGCCGTCTCTTCTGTGATGCGAGCACTTAATGTGACATCTGCCTGCTCAGCCGTTTTTCAGTGCGTGGTAAGTTGTCACCCACGGGCCCATGCGCTGAGCTCCCCAGAACTTATGCATCTGGCACGACTTAGACTCCGTACTCTGGGGGACACAATTTTTTTTTTAATTTAAAAAATTAAGGGGCAGGAGGAAAGTTTTGGGGTTGATGACACTTAATGGGTTTAGTAGACTTGAGAAATATCAATCCCTTACTTTCAGATTTTCACTTTTTTCTTCCTGGACAGTGTGTAAATCTCCATTATTTCCTGGTTTCTCTGTCCCCATGCCTTTCTCTCCGTGTCAATTTAGTGGCAGCTTCTTTGAGGTTATTGAGGGGGAAATAGGGGGTTTGTTAAGAAGACAGTGTCCTAATCCGTCCTTTGCTGCCTGGTCAAGCTCCTCTGTCTACCTGAGAAGTCTGGGGGCGTTTGAAGGTCAATGCCTTTTCCATCTTGCTCCCTTCTGTTTGGGATCCAGAGAACTTTTCCAACCCAAATTTCTGGATCTTCTCTATTCCGTTCAGTTTTCATTTGCTGACTACATAATACTTACCCGGTTTCTCTCTCTCGTACGAAACACTCGCTGTAAGTGACATGGAGACGTCACACGCTGGCATTTGGCTCTTCCCATAAAGGCCCCGTTGTCTTTCCAGAGTGTGGCCTTTATTCCCTCGCTGCCCTCACGCTAAGCCGACGGCACAGACTTCGG
>NW_006492700.1:0-1248 GCF_000325575.1 Pteropus alecto | reverse complement strand
AGAGGAAAGTGGATGAACATATGAGAACTTCAACAAAGAGACAGAAAGTATTAGACAGAACACTGTTAGTTTCTGTGTTCTTATGTCTGAAGTGAGTCTCTTGCTGATAGCATATAGATGAGCTGAGACAATGCAGCTACTCTAGGTCTTTTGATTGAAGAATTAAGTCCATTAACTTTAAAGTAATTATTGATAGTTACATACTTATTGCTGTTTTGTTCATTCTTTTCTGGTAGTTTTGTAGTTTTCCTGGTACTTCTTAGTCTCGTCCTTTATGGTTTGGTGATTTTCTGTAGTGGTTGCTTAGATTCCTTCCTCATTTTTGCTCTGTGGTTACCATGAAGCTTGCATAAAACAAGTTATCAACTTAAATTAGACTGTTATAAATATAAGTTGGAATACATTCTGAAGTTCTACATCTTTATCTCCCTTTTGTTTATTTTATGTCATATTTAACATCTTTTTATCTTATGTATCTCTTAACTATAGTCATTTTTACTACTTTTATATTTTAACATTTAGACAAGCTTTATAAGTGATTAACCCACCTTTAATATATTTTTACCTTTACCAGTTAGACTTATACTTTACTCTGTTTCATGTTATAAATTATTGTACTTTTTAAAGTTTAAAGAAGTCCCTTTAACATTTGTCATCGGCTTGTTTAGTGGTGATGATCATTGTTAGCTTTTGCTTATATGAAAAACTATGTTCTTTTATTCTGAATGATAACTTGGCTAGGTAGAGTTATTTTGGTAATAAATGTTTTTTCTTTTCGAGTTTAAATATGTCATACCATGCCCTTCTGTCCTGCAGTTTCTGCTTAAAAATATTCTAATATTCTTGCAGGGGTACTCTTAGACATGATAAGTTGTTTTTCTCTTGCTGCTTTTAGGATTCTCTTCTTGTCTTTAATTTTTGACACTTTAATTATAATGTGTCTTGGTGTATCTTTGGGTTTATCCTGTTTAAAACTCGATGTATTTCTCAGATGGATGTCTGTTACTTTAACCGGGTTAGAGAAGATTTCAGGAATTATTTCTTCAAATAACTTGTCTGCCCTTTTCTTGGGACCTCTATAATGCAAATATTTGTTCATTTGATGTTTTTCCATAAGTTACTTAAGTCATCTTTACTCTTTTTCCTGCTCTCAATGGTGAGTTCCACTGCTGTTTTCAAGTTCACAGATCTTGTCTTCTGCTTCATTTAGTCTGCTGTTGAACCCTTGTATATGTTTTTCAGTTTAGT
>NW_006492699.1:0-1249 GCF_000325575.1 Pteropus alecto | reverse complement strand
GTAGGGGTCTATTGCAGCTTATTTACTGGAGAGTGATAAAACTGTGTTTTAAAATTCCATAATTTTGAATCTGTTGCTAGATCAGCCTGGCCTCCTTCCTAATTAGGGCTAATTGGTTAGTCTTCCTGGACTTGTTTCTAGGCGAATCTAAACATCTGTCCTTCCTCTGACTCCAGTTCATATTCAGGCAGCTCCGTTCCTACTTGGCATGTGAGGCCTTGGGGCTCCAAAGCAATAAATGTTGGGAGCCTGCAGCCTCCCCAGAAGGCTCCCTTCTTCACCCCAGGTTTTCCGAGCCCACAGGAGTGGTGGAGTTCTGTCAGGGAGGGTTTTCCTGGCTTGGCCTGGAAGACAGCCATAAATCTGTCTCGGGCCATTTGACTCAGTCTTCCAGTGAGAGCCGAGCGGACACTTCCATCGGGCCTTACGCACCAACGATCTATAAACCATTAACCAGGCGGTGTTAGACCTCCCGACTGGGCCTCCTCTGTGCAAACTCAGGTGGGGGGAGAGGGGGGAAGAGGGAGAGAGGCGAGGTACAGTGGCTGGGAGGGGCGTGGAGGGCATGGAGACAGCTGCTGGCCCTTCCCTAAGCCCATCGGGAGCCCGGAATCACGCACACCTGCCCAGACAGGCAGGACAGAAAGCCAGCCGAGGTGGGCAGGGCCACCGCTGCAGATTAGGACCGGGGGCAGCAGTTTAGAACCTGCTCTCACTGATGTGCCTCCTGGAAGGCACAAGGCCAGGGAGGGCGGGACCGTCCTCGGGCTGTCGGCCTTTGGTCCCTTACACCAAGTCTGAATTTCCCTCCAGAGCTCACGTGCTAGGGGGTCCAGTCCTGATCACCAGATCCCCCGTTTCCTGTGGGAATGGATGGTGGTGGCGATGGTAATGGCTAACAGTTGCTGACTGTGTATCAAGCACTATCCTCGGTGCTTCACGTGTACTCCATCTACGTCACGACAGCCTAGGAGATAGACGTTACTTTGATACTCACTGTACAGATGGGAAAGCTGAGGCCTGGAACTGTTACGCTTTCCCAGGTCACACGGCTGGCGAGTGGCTGCACCCAGATGTTAACCAGGATGCTTGACTGTGCTCTTTACTGTTATATTGACGGTCTCTCGAAGCGGCTAGGAGGCCAGAGTCAAAACAAACGGGACAGTCTAGCTCAAAGTCGGCATAAGAGTCACGTGTCACCAGTTGACTGCCACTGCACTGGTTAGACTGGCCCCCAGACCACCAAGCG
>NW_006492698.1:0-1249 GCF_000325575.1 Pteropus alecto | reverse complement strand
AATATATTTATAAAAATATAACAAACAAAATTTACATGTATACATACATGAAAACAAAAGTCCCCGGTTTGGCCCAACCAGAAATCAAAAATGTATGTAACAATATATAATAATTATATATAACAAACATACAAATTTTGGTGTATGTTTGTTATATATGATTACAGCGAAAAGATTTCTAAAAGCACCTCTTGGCTTTGGTGCCTCTTCATCCAGGGTTCTGAATTATTTGCTAAGATGCACCCACCAACGTAACCTCCTGGACTTAACATGGGGCTCAAGAGGCGGACCTGAGCATTCAGTTTAAACATCGCAGCCCCTGGAATCTTAGGGAAGTCACTAAACATAAAACAGAGGGAAGGGAGGTGTCTCGCACTTGAACTGTGGCCTCGCCTCAATTTCCTGCAGTCATACATAGTCCCCTTTGCCCTAAAATATCCTATATTGGGCAAAGAGTCGCTAACAGGATGAATGATAAGTTAAAGTGAAAGCCAGTCTTTGACATTTACGAACTGGCTTGATTAACTGGACCCCCAGTTAAAAGAGATACTATGTCTCAAGGTAAGTTAATCAGGGCCTTCAAAAAAGAAAGGAAAAATAAACAAACAAACAAAAATAAAAACAGGGCCTTCAGGGAGTAAAACTATAAAAACGAATTCTCCGGAGGCCTAAGCCCTCCCAGAAAGCCATTGTTTCACCGTAGAGCTTGGCTTTTGTGAACTCCACAACCCCAAAACCCGGCACCTTTCCAGTCACCAAGTCACCCACAAACCAAATACCTGAAGCAAAGGTGCCCAGTAATTGCCCAGACTGGAGAGGCTGCCTGCAGGCTCACGGGGGAGCGCAGCTCAGCCACGAGAGCCGGACCCCCACCACCCCCACCCCGCCGCACACGCGCCCCGACACTCAAACCTCTGTCCCAGCAGCGCCCACGGACTGAGGCACGAGCGGACCTGACAGTCATTGCTTTTCTCCCTCTGCAGCTGGGGCTTCTGCACGCGTCGGGCTGGCCGGCCGACCAGCCCGGGTCCTCCGCTGAAGCCCAGGGGCCTGAAGGTCCAGGCTCCTGCTGGCAGTGCCAGGCTGCGAGTGAACGGAGGTCCTGCCCTCCCTGGGCACCTCCCTCGGAGCAGCCCGTCCCAGGCCCCCTGGGGAGAGGATCGGCCCTCCCCTTCTCCTACCCCTCCGGCTCTCCCGGAGACCTCCTGCCCCGCACCCCACGCCGGGACCACCAGCACCCCTTCCGCTC
>NW_006492697.1:0-1248 GCF_000325575.1 Pteropus alecto | reverse complement strand
TGACTTAAGGCATAGGCACATTTCCCCCTCTTTGAACAGAGATGGTGTAATCCCCTGTCCCAGCACAAGAGCTGGCCAGGGTGACCCTGGAGCATGACGGTGGAGGTGGAGCGATGAGAGGTAGCTGATGGCGGGAATCAGAGGCCGCTTTCACATGTGGGGGACTGGGTGCTGCTGGGCCCCAGGGGACACAGTGGTTCTGATAAAGACACTTGACAGTTTATACTACATGTCAGTGAGCATTTCTGGGGGCATGTAGTACTTTAGACCTGTTATACTTTAGATCTGTTATTCTTGGGGAAAACAGAATGATGGATTTAGGAATCTGAATATTCTAACACCAAAAAAGAGTGAGCGCATGCCTTTAAAAATAAAAGGCATGTCTCTAAATTACCTACTAATCCCAAGAAATATATAAAAATAATTAGGTTCCCGATGCTAATTAGACTTCCATCTCCAAACGGCTCCTCTTGGGGCAGGGGTTCCACTCTTGGGAATTTTGATTGACCCAATCGTTTTGGGTTGGAGTCTGTTGAATAAGTCGAAAGTGAGGATGTAACATATTTTGAGCCATTTTTTCCCCCCACTAAACAGAGACACACCGTCCATTTATTCCTTGCCCGTAAGGCCACTGAGTAGCTTCCAAGCGACTGAGGAACAGCTGTTATCCTATTTTGTGCTCATTTCTAACTCCTATTTTGACTGAGGGGAAATATGTGAGTTGCAAAAAGTAAGATCGTAGGAGCTGGGTGAGCTGTTCAAACTTTGCCAAAATTCATCCTCTTCATTTGTCTGACTATGAAACCCCCATCACATTTGATTGCAAAGGTAGAACAGCCACTTGGAGTTTTCATGGCTGACGTCTGTGGCATCGCCCCCTCCCTCGCTTGAAGAGGGCGAAGTTGGCCAGCCTTAGGAAAGCCACAAAAGGAAACCAAATATCTATTTTTAATTCAAGGGTCTCAGTGCTTGATCGTGACTTGGAGATTCCCGCCATCACTGCCTTGTAATGACACTACGAGAGAAGATGCGCTGTTACTCAAACATGTCGATGAGTATTTGGTAAGTGTCCAATACACTGTGTGATTCTGAAGGGTCTGGGGAATACTGGGCCCAAATTAATGTTTTGACTTTATTAGGTAGTTGGTGGGGTCGGGATGGAAATGACAGTGGATATCACAGGGTCACCCATGGTTCCTTTTGTACTGAAACCTCATTTTATACAGAGGATATATATATTTATTTATA
>NW_006492696.1:0-1248 GCF_000325575.1 Pteropus alecto | reverse complement strand
GTGAAGCTGCAAAACTATGCCTGTGGCTGAGAGAATTAGATTACTGCCTAATGGTTTACTGATATAAATTCTGGATAAAAGAAAACAAAGGGGCATCTTTATAAATTAAGCCCTGTGGTTTTATTCCAGTATATGAGAAGCTATTGGTGTAAATGTTTACTTTTTTGTTTTTTTCTTTTTTAAGTTTCCATCCAGTCTCCAATCAAAAATCATTATACATCCTCCACTAGTGAAGCAGTTCCACCCCCAATGTTGACACAGAATCAAGCATTTTCACTTCCTCCTGGTCATGCAGTGTGCTGCTTCTTGGATGGTGGAGTTGGACTTTATGATATGGGAGCCAAGAAGTGGGATTTTCTTAGGGACATGGTATGTTTATGGTCATTCCTTCTTTTATACACAACACTTGTTTTGTGAAGCTTGCTCATGATTACTTTTCTTTACGTATTAATATTGTTAAAAATTATTTTGTAAAGAACCATATGTCAGGACCTTATTTTGGTTGGCTAAAACATTTTAGAAGAATGTGTAGAATGATGACAAAACTATTAAAATTCTTTAAATTATAAACATTTAACTTCTTTAAATATTAATGTCTGCTTAGCTTATTGTGATTACTCTGTATGGTTGGTAGTTTTCCCATTTTTGTATGGATCACGGTAATCCTTTAATATTGGAAAATTACATTAGTGTACTGTATTTTGAAAGCAAAATGAGAAATAGAATATTCTTTTAGGAGGAAGGACAAGTCTCTCTCTGCCAGTTACTCCAAGCTTCGTTATTATCTGTGAAACGAGCAAGATTGGAATGAGTGTTTTTAAGATTTATTTCTGTTATCGAATCATTATAATAATTCCATGATTCTGTCAACTTCAATTCTTATGATTGTTAAGCCTCTGTATATGAGAGAATACAACCTCACTGAGGACTCACATTTTTACTTGGTTTCCTTCTGTGCTTTATCTCCACTACCTAAAACAGTGCCTGGCACATAGCAAGACTTTGTTAAGTTTTGTTGAATAAATGAATGAATGCATGCATCCAATAATGTATATTCCCTTGTAATTAATATTTGTCAAGAATCATCCTCATTAATTCTCCCTAGTTCAGAGTTTATAAAAATGCCCCTTATTTCTACAGGTTTGAATTAGACTAACCTAGACATTTAAGAAACTTTAAAATGTTAATTGTGTTCCATTGAAAAACTTAGTAAAGAGCCTAAAGCTATCATTGCTCTTGTAAAAAAGA
>NW_006492695.1:0-1247 GCF_000325575.1 Pteropus alecto | reverse complement strand
GCGCTGCTCTCGCCACCTTTGTCCAGGAGGCCAGCCCTGTTATCTACAGTTTACCAAAGAGAACGGGATGGGAGAGTGGGGAGAGGTTGGCTGAAAGTGTGAGCTCCACTCAGCAACAAGCAGGCTGTGAGCCCAGATCTGAGTTTAACACCACAGAGAGCTCAAAGAAAGTTCTGATAGGCTCACAAGATTCCTTCCAGCCCTGGTCCCACCTCTGGCCAAAGCTGACACGGAAGGTACCTGACACCATCCAGATCTGCGCTGTGGAACCTGGGCTGCCCAGGAATAAAGCACTCTGATTTCCCAGATGGGCAAGTGGCTGCCCTTCCTGGGCCTTACTCTCTCCATCTGAGAAATGGGGGAACTCAGCCTGCTCTCCCTCCTGCCGAGGTTCTGGGGAAGTGGGGTGGGAGGAAGCAAAGCAGTGTCCGCCCCGCCTGAGCCCTGAAGGCCAGCAAATGGCTCCACTGTGCAAAGAGAGAGGAAGACCCAGTCAGACACCCCGGGGACCTACCCAAGATGGCTCCCTGGTTCCGTGCCACCGCTTCGCCCTGGGCCACCAGCTGAGCCTGGACCATGACTTTCCGTGGGGAGTTAAAAATGGTCACGCTGATGACTTCCTCTACTCCCGAGCGGAAGACAGAGGGTGCAGTGACCAAATAGCCCCTGCAGGAGAAGAGAAACATGGTGAAGACCAGGGGTTGTCTGCCCCTCCCCTGGCCTCACTGCCACCCTGGCTGGGCCAGGGTACACCCCGGGCAGACTCCCACCTGTGCCTGACCACACGGTCGCCTTATGCATCTGTGTCCCCATCAACCTGTGAGCTCCTGAAGACCAGGGACTGGCTTATTCACCTCTGAAGACCCCAAGTAGGTAAGAATGTGGGCTCTCTGGATCTACCCTGCACCACGCCACCCTTTCATTTCTGCATTCTGGCCTTTGGCCTTTTCTCTGCCATGGGACCCTTGCATATGCCGCAGTCTGAAGGCTGAGTAACGGGCAGGACCCCACTTCATCCTCACAGCCACCCTGTGAGAAGTGAGAACATCTCCCATTTACAGAGGCAGAAATTAAGCCCTGGAGAAGCCAAGTCATGTGCTGTGTCAGTGAGAGACCAGGATTTGCACTCAGGCAGCCCAGGCTCTGGAACCCAGTGGAAAGAAGCAAAGAGCTTCCTAAAACACTAATTTTAAGAACAAAAACCTGAAAACAAACAAAATGGCCCGAAACAGGAAAAACTCCACAAA
>NW_006492694.1:0-1247 GCF_000325575.1 Pteropus alecto | reverse complement strand
TATACTCAGAAGTGGAATTGCTGGATTGTATGGTAAATCTATTTTAAATTTTTCAAGGAACCCTCCATATTGTTTGCCATTCCCATCACGTGCTTTAAAATGGAACACTTTAAAGCAAATCTCAGACGTTAAACATTTTATCATAGATATTTCAGTATGAATCTTTAACAGATAAGAACTTTTAATAAAAACAATCACAAAGTTATTTATCATAACTAACAAAATTAACAAAAGTTTCTTGATATCATTTAATATCCAATTTGGGTTAGATTTCCTTCAATTGTCTCAAAACTTTTTTACATTTCTTTGTTTCAATCCAGATCCAAACAGGGTCTATACATTTTAGGTTGTGGATAGAGCTCTTAGTCTCTTTTGATCTACACCAGTTTCCCTTAGCTATTTTTTGGTTGTAGGAATTGGGTTATTTGCTCTGTAGAAATTTCCACATTTTGAATTTGGCCGATTGCATCCTCGGTGTGTTGTTTATGGTATTCCTTTATGCTTAGTTAACCTCCTAGTGGAAACTGGCTTGGTGCTGTTTTTGTGTGTCAGAGATGTGTCTGGGGGTGTCTTGGTAGCCAACTTTGTTCTTATACAATAGTGATAGTTTTGATTTTGTTGCCGTGAAACATTGCCTTTGTTTCTTCTTCTTTTATACTGACCTGTAAAGAAGACTAAAAGTGGTTGTGTCACATGGTATTTGGGAGTGGCACCAACTAGAGGACCTGGGAACCAGTTTCCCACATAGGAACAAGTTGGATTTGAAAAAATGTATTTGTTAGTGTCTTCTTGGAAACTAGACTAACAAAAGAGAATAAACTTATTGAGTAGCATGAATGCAAATTAGACAAGCTGAATTAGAATGTTTGAAGGGATCTTTAGGGTTCGTTTTGTGGAAGATATCCAGGAATTGAAATGTGCAATCTAGGAGATTGGGATGTGCAACCAAGAATGAGAAGCACAGATTCAGATAATCAGGCTAGTGAGGTCTTTGGTCTGTGGTCCCACTTTAGCAGGCAGTTGCCCCTTGAAGTCTTGAGACAGAAAAGGAGATGGGTCGGAGGAAAGCAAGCCCAAGTAACAGCAATAGGAAGTTCCTGGGGTCTCCGTTGGCTATTGATAGTAAGAATTTCAGTGGTATTGATGAATTTCTTCATCAGTAAATGATGTCATGAACTTCTTTTAAGAATGGGGAATGAGGGTAGGGGAGAGGGGGGAGGTAGGTGGGATAAAAGGGGTCAAATATG
>NW_006492693.1:0-1247 GCF_000325575.1 Pteropus alecto | reverse complement strand
GTTCAAACCCGCATTGTCCAAGGGTCAGTCAGGCACACCCAGTGCCAACCCCAGGAGAGACGCTTCCATCAGAACTGCTGGGTGGGGCTCGGGCTTCGCAACGTCTTAAAAGCTCTGCTAGTGATTCCATTGTCTAGTTGTCACCACTGCCCGCCACAGGGCCAGCATCGCTCAGCTCCGGGCTGGGGCTACAGGAGTAGGGAGACATGCACGGCACCTGACCACAACTGTTTGACGTCTCCTTGAGGAGACGAGAGATATGTGCATGGGAAACCGTTTGTTTAAAAAAAAAAAAAACAAATCGCCAGGATTTGGAAGTGTTTTGGAGGGATCCATGAGCAAAAACTCAGGAGTCCAGAATAAGTGAGCCTTTTGGAACTAGGGTTCCGGCTGCGTCTGCAGCTTTTTTTCTCTGTGGCTTATGACAAGCGTTCTAGCAGCCTTGAAACTTTCTTTGTTTTGTTTCGTTTTGTTTTGTTTTGTTTTTGAGAATGAAGAATTGGGTTGACCTTCTGAGGCAGGCTGGAGAAGTTCTCCGCATACTAAAGTCCTAGGTAGTTTCCAGAGAACATTGCCTTCACCGGCTGTCATGGCATGGAAAAGTCCCCTGTGATGTCCCCTACCCTACCCAGTCCCCGCACCCACCTGAGGTGAGGAGGGCCACTGGAAGACCCCGGGGGAGGGCGGCAGGCGTGGCACGCAAGGACTAAGTCGCCTTGGGGTGGGATGAGGCGTGTGCGCACGCACGTGCATGTATTCAGGGCACTGGTGCTCCAGACCCCGCAGGCCTCGGTCATGTCTACTTGGAGCCTCAGATCAACGGAGGCCGGGGCCCGGGGGGGTGGGGGAGAGGCCGGGTCCGTGGGGACAGACAGCCACCCGGGCTGACCCTCCTGTGGAGCAAGTGGGACCGTGGGGCATCAGTAAAGGATTGCACCGTCTGGCAGAGACTCAGCCCTCCGCCCTCCCAGCCGTGACCCCGGACCCTGGACCGGGTGACAAACTTCACCCACATTTGGGCCTCGTCCAGCGGACACAGGAAGAGCATGGAGCGGTCTCACCTCTGTCCTCCACTGGCAGCCAAGGCTCCGTATCTCAGCCGGGAGTGGACGGCCTAGGGGAGGGCCAAGGACCGGGGGCTCCGGGCAGGGGGCGTCCTGCGTTTGCCTTTCCTGCCCCCTGTGGAAGCTGGCAGCTCTGCCAGCCTGGTTGCACAGAGCGTGGCGTGGAGAGCTGGCCTGTGCAGA
>NW_006492692.1:0-1247 GCF_000325575.1 Pteropus alecto | reverse complement strand
CAGCTGTGCAGACTGCACGCGCACAGTCCCAGGATGCACTGCTCCCCGGACAGCCTGGCCCCGCAGTGATGCTGAGCACTCCGAGCCTGAGGGCGGGGGAGCGGTGAGGCCCCCACCCCCAGGGAGATGTCCGATTCCTCCGGTCGTGGTGCGTGGGAGTCTTGCTTAGGTGGGGGACGGGCAGAGGGCTCAAGTCCCTGTAAGCTAAACCACCCGGCACTGGAGTTGGGTACCGGGATGTCCCTGGAGAGATTCTTTTCCCTGAGTCCCCCGCCGGGCACTGGGCAGATTTGCCCAGATGGGTTTCTAACCATCGAAATGGAGGTTCCTAATGGAAGTCCTGCACCGTTACTTTGAGCCGTGCTGGTGGGCGCTACTCTAATTATTCAATTGCCTAATTCCATTTATCCTTCATGATCCATTATGTGCCCCTGACAGGCTGCGTCTTCCTTAGCGGATACATAACCTCGTCTAATGGACTCTGGGTGAAATCGAACACACCGGCTAAGAGATTTAGCTGGTACCTAACTCCCCTAAACTATTATTTTATAAATGAACAAGGCAGACAGCCACATTTGCTGCTTTAGGATAAATATTTTATGAATTGCTCCTCTGATATATCGCATTATTAGTACATTATCTTTCATCCGTCCCCAAGGTTTGAAGGGCCTGGACAGACGCTGGAGTGATTTGAGTGATCTTATTGAACAGGCTGCTTTTAAAATCTGTTTGTAGCTGTGGAAAACAGAAAGCATTTTGTCTTATGAACAGAAAAAGTTCTTTAAATGATGATTTGCTATTTCAGTGCCAGAGTCGTCATTCGGATGACTTCTGGGTTGACGGAAATGGCCAGGGTCTCGTTCAAAGAATTCAGTGACCCTTCCTTCCTCGTCGCCCCCCGATGGGACCAGTGGCATGAGTTTTGCAGCTACAGAAAGAAGAATCGCCCTCATCTTGAGAACGGAGCATCATAAGAAAGTCAATATATATATATATACACATTTTTTTTTTTTTGCCAAGTTTACTTTTTTGAAAGATGTGATGTATAATAAAAGAGCCCGTTTCTCCCCAGTTATGCCCGTTTTCACTGAACTCCACATGGGTATTCTAACTTAGGGTGACATGGAGCGGGGTGTAGCTCGCGGCTCTCGGGCTAAGAATTCGTGTCTGCAGGCGCTAACCTTTCGACCTCCACTCTGCCCGAGCTGTGAGAAGAAGCCCAGCTTTGCCTTCCTGTGTCCAGGATC
>NW_006492691.1:0-1247 GCF_000325575.1 Pteropus alecto | reverse complement strand
TAAGACATTTAACAACCCTGACCTCTCTACCTGCTAAAGACAGGTAATTGAAATGATTAAAAATATCACTTCTTTCCAATAGCCTCCTAACTTGAGAATCTGATTCTTAATCCTCTCATTTTACAGATGGAAAAATGTCTGCTTTTAAATAAAGGGCAAAACCCAGAGATGGCCCAGGACAAGTTCAATGTGCTCTAGCTTTCATCTCTCTAGGCTCAAGGCTCATTTCACCACGCTCTGCCTCACTCCTTGTGCTCCACACGTTGTCTTTCAGTTCCTTGGTGTGCCATGCTCCTTCCTGTCCCAGGGCCTTTGCACTGGCTCCTTCTTCTTCCTTGTGGACTATTCCCATCCCCCACCCTTCTCCACTCCCTTACCTACTAACCCTCACTTATCTTTCCGATCACATATCAAATGTCATTATTTGGGGAAGGTTCCCTGGCTCCCAGACTAGAATCGAGATCCCCTGTTACATGCTCTCTAATAGCCCTCTGGACATCTGTCAACCCACTGAATATGGTTTAAAATTTATATATTATAATGGCTATTTCCACCACTAGGCTATAAAGTCCACAGGAATTCTGTTTTGTTCACCACTGATTCACCTGTACCTAACAAGCCACAGCATAGGGGCTCAAAACTACTTTTTAAATAAATGAGCAACCTAAAAAGTCACTGATGTGTGACCTATTCATACATACATTCAAGAAGGGATGTGATTCTCTAGGAAAAGTTAGAGTGCAGACTCTCGACAATATCTATCAGGACTTAGGTGCAAAGGAAATCTTCTTAAATATTAATTTATATTAGCAAATGGAAATCTCTTGATCAAGAGTATCTCAAAAACAAAAACAAAACCAAAAACTTTTCCTTGCTAAGTGTGAGTTGACTCCTGCAAAGTATTTTTCGTTCAAGAGTTTAATAACGTCACAGTTAATGCTAATACATATCTTGCACGAAGCCAAGCTCATTCAGTCTTACTGGAAATCTTTAACCATAAAGTTTGGATAATTATGGATTTTTAAGTTTTTCAGCTAATAATTTCAACAATGACCCGTCTGCCACATATTTTGGAAATCTGAATCCTATTATCTGTATACTCCATCTGTTTCCTTGAATTGATCCATTAATATGATTCTATTTAAAACCTACTCACCCGGGCGAGTGGTGTCTTATGAAAAAAGAAAAAAAATGCCAACATACGTTTTTGTATCCATTCTCACCTGTGAAACTGACCTTGCTTTTCA
>NW_006492690.1:0-1248 GCF_000325575.1 Pteropus alecto | reverse complement strand
GTGGCCGGGGGCCAGGCGGCCAGGGGCAGGGGTGGGGCAGGCGGCCGGGGGCTTCCGTTCTGGGAGCGCAGGGAGGAGCCGACCGCCCCCACTGGACCCCCAGAGTCCAAAGCTTAACAAGCCCCACTGGCCAGCAGAACGCCCGGTTGGGGCAGAGGGCAGCCTCCCGTGACAGTCACTGTGCTGTCACCCGGAGGGCCCTGGCCGCGTGCGGGACCCCGCAATTGGCCCAGGCGCCGAGCCCCCTCCCCCCCCCACACTCAGGGACCTCGCCAGGCTCCCCCCCCAGTCACATGCGATCTCTTCATCGCAGCCATTCTTCTCATGTTTTAATTTGCTTTGCAAATAACCCTGAATTAGCAACCATATATATCTATTTTTAAAAACCCGGTCTTTTACTTCCTTAATTAAATTTCCACAAGATATTTTTCCCTGGGAAAATCCAATTAGGTTTTAATTTTAGTGATCTAAAAGGCACTGGTGCTTTGAGTATTTGATTTTTAATTTAAGCCCGTGACAGGGCTTTCCAGTTAAAACGTCACGTGGCCAGGACGCCGCACGCCCGTGGGGGACCCCTGCGTCCAAGCCGCCGGGAGAGGCGGGCCCCCCAGCAGGCAGCTCGGACACAATGATAGTCACTCTGGTCCCCCCACCCCCACGCCCAGGCAGCCGCAGGGGACGCTCAGGTCCGGTCCTGGGTGGGAGCCTTTCTCAGGGACATCTGGGCGGGGACAGAATGCCCAAGAAGGTGGCCGGAGCGCGCCAGCGAGGTCGGAGGTCCAAGGGCCCACCTGGACTCCGAGGGGCCGGCGTCAGTGGCCAGCGGCTCAGGTGCCTGCGGGACAGACCGGCCGCCCCTCCCGCTCTACCTCAGTGTCCCTGCAGGGGCGGCCATGCCCCTTGCTCACCAGGCAGGGACGGGCAGGTCAGCACCGCCACTGCCCGTCTCCATGGCCTCTTCCCGCCTGGCACGGAGTCACGACCCTCCGGTCCCCACAGCCTGCAGCCGGGGCAGGGGACCCCTGAGAGCTCCCAGAGTCCTGGGGGGCCCTGGCCAGCTTTAGTGGGCCAGCTGCTGGCCAGCAGGGCTCCAGGACCGGTGTCCCTCCCCAGAATGCAGCAGTGCAGCCCATCAGCTCTCCACCCCGCTTGGGTGGGCGGCCAAGGGGAAGGGCCAAGGCGGCTGTCTCGGGGACAGTGTGGTCAGGCCACGAGCCCTCTGCGTCCTTCTCTCTGGCACAAAGTGGA
>NW_006492689.1:0-1246 GCF_000325575.1 Pteropus alecto | reverse complement strand
ACAAACAAACAAAAAGCAGTATAAAAAGTTTCAGCTTTCATTCTGGATGAGAATTTGATAGAATTACTCAGAGGAAGAAAAGATAACCTTGAAAATAAAATCAATGATAAAGTATAATTTTATTTATAAATCCCTTCAAGGAAAGTCTGGCTTCGTGAAAACAATTTTGGTTTACTTTATGTTGCCAGCACATTCTTACGGCTAACACAGGACACCTCTTACTGATGAGCTTTTGTTGTGCATTTGCATTCATGTTACAACTAGAAGTATGACATATACGTATTTTTAAAGAAAGAAATCTATCAAGTGTATCTAGATAACATTTTCTGTAGCGAAAGAAATCTATTAAGTGTATCTAGATAACATTTTCTGTAGCAGTTGTACTTGTACTAAATAACTTTGAACGTATATTACCGGCTTAATAATTCTACAATATAACGATCCAGGATGAGTAGAAACTTACATGCTTTTTCTACTCAATGTTCATTCATCTATTTCCATTCACCACAGCAAAGAGTACAAATGTGCCAAGTACACCGAGCCAGCAACCAGAAATGCCAGGCCGACTGGTGCCATCTTCATCCAGGAGAACAGTGAGGGCGGGCGATGGTCCTCACTAGTGAGTCTCGTCTTCAGGGGCTTGATGATTCGCTCTCGCTGGGTGAGGATGGCCTTCCGGGCCCCTTCCCACTTCCCTGGCCCCTGCAGCCGGTACTGGTATGGGGTGCATGGGCCAAAGAGAATCTCCATGGCCAGCTTCGGGTCCGAGAGAAAGAGGACCAGCAGATTGGGCTTCACACCCACCTGGGTGGCGATTTCGTCCATGTACTCAATGTAATTCACTTGGATGTTGTCGTTGATTTTCTTCACGGACCTGGAGCGGGGGGAAGGGCAGAGCTGAGTGTCGTCCGAAACCTAGAGAGCTTTATGTCTACCCAGTTTAGAGGGGGAGAAACAGGGCTAGGAGGCTAAAGCGACCCTCTCTCCATTGTCCCGCTGGACGTGCTGGCCAGTGCTCCCGCCATAACCTGCGCAACATCAATTTTTAGTGAATGAATTAGAAATGTTTCGCCTCTTTTCCTTCCGAATGTTGGTAGGAATGGCCCTTGAATGCTTCCTCAACCATTGGTTTTCTGTAGCTTTCGTAGAACTGATTATAAAGTTGAGTGGGTTCATGGGAATGCATTTCATTTCTTTACTCGAAAACGCATGCATGCACATTAGAGTATTTAGAATCCTGAAACCT
>NW_006492688.1:0-1246 GCF_000325575.1 Pteropus alecto | reverse complement strand
CTACCAGGCCAGTTGGAGACTTCTGAGTCCACTGACCCAAGGAAGAGACCCACTAGCCAGGGACCTGGGGGCGGGGTGGGGAAAGACAGGTGGACGGCAGCATCCTCCACGTGGAGGACACAGCTGTCCTAGACAAGGCTGGGCTAGCTGGTCCACGGCCCTGCTGCTCCTACTCCAGCCTCGGTTTCCCCAGAACACCTGAAGTGGTCAGCCTGGGCCTATTTTCCTCTACCCACAGGTGGGCCTGCCAGCTGCTGGTGGAAAAAGGTGTTTGCAGTGGGCAGCAACCGAACCCTCAGGGCGCTCTTGCCTCAGCTCTGGGTCCCTGGGCCTCCTGGGTTTAGCCACACCTGGACACCAGGGGCTGCACGTTGAAAACAGCGCCGCCAGCAGGTGCGGAGTGACGCGGCGCCCGCGGACCAGGCGACACCGCACAGCAGCATCAGTGTAGAAACCCCAGGGCGAGAAGCTTCCGGGCGGGGCAGCGGTAGAGGGTGGGCAACTCGCGTGGCGGGGCGGACGGCGGCGGGGCTGGGGGACCGCGCCGCAGCCAGGGATTTCCCCAAAACGAATAACATGCATTGGTTGAGAGGAAATTCGACCCTCGAGGAGCAGTGGAAGCCCATTCCCTCCTCAGCTTAAAACCGAATTCTCCAGCTGTTAAGAAAGTCCCGGGCTCCAGGTGGCGGTGCTGCCCCCTCTCAGTTGTGGGGAGCCTCTCAGACACCCCGACCCCCAGGGCCCTGGCTTCTACCTGCCCCTCCCCTTGGACATGCAGTCCTTTCAAGGCCGCCTTACCTATTCCAGCCTCTCTCCACGGGAGGTGAAGCTCTGTCAAGTTCAACTAAAGCAGCCTATTTTCTGCATAATTCGGTTTGTGCAAAATAACTTTGAAGTTGGACGACAATGTACAAAGATAATGTGTCACCCTCAAACACTATTGGTGACATTTCAAAAAAAAAACTCTGGAGGCAATTTTGACATTTATGAATTTAGTTATTTTTCTGTTCGTCTTCATAATCTCATTTTTAAAATTTTTTCCTACACAATACATTAAAAATATTTACTACATTTTAGTTATAATGAAAAAGTGAAAATAACCCAACTATCCAGCAACATAATAATAAAATAGTTAAATAAATAACAAGTATGCATATCAAGAAATACTGTATATAAAAGATCTGTGTGTTCAAAAGCAGTCAGCTTTAAGCTTACATTAAATGAAAAAGAATAAGTTGTAAAAAAA
>NW_006492687.1:0-1246 GCF_000325575.1 Pteropus alecto | reverse complement strand
CGCCGAGGAGCGGATGCGGTGCCAGTTTCTGTTCTTTACTCATCTGTCCCATCTGGAGGATTCGTTCGCATATACGAAAAGGGATGATTACGTCCTCTTCCCTCAGGCAGGGCTAGTAATTCCCCAGCCCCTCCAATTTTTAGATTCCCTGGCTGTGCTCAGAGCAATTATAAGTAAAGAAAACACTCAATGCTCCTGTACTAATAAATTACACAGTGCTCAGCTAATTAATAAGGTAACAGTGCCTTGCCAAATTATAATCATATGGTATCAACCATTTAAGCAATCCACTCTTGAAGAATAGTAAGTGGGACTCAGTGAGTGCAGAAGGGAGGTATGTCACGTGACCGAAGAAGGGCTGAGGGGGGCCTGGAGTGCACGGGCCAATGTTTGCAGCAGTGGCTTGGGAATTAATGGTTCTGAGCCTTTCCCAGGATCACAGTGGTTTGGACTGTCTCAGGCAAATCTTTTAGTCATATTGAGTCAGAAAAAAATCAATCTCAACATTTTTGAGGTAGTCCTTTTTTAAATGCTGATAATTTTCCTTTCGCTGTTGCTGGGAAAGACTCGTGACATACCGTGACACACTGAGTAGAAGAGAGACCGATAATTACGGGGAGATGAAGCTATCTCCTTAAACTGGTTTCCCTAACAAGTCCTGGGGGCCTGAAAAGGTGGCAGAAGGCAACCCTGTACGAATCTTGCTTTGTCGTGAAGCCCTTCCACCGACGTACTGCGGATCATAGCAAGGACAGAGCTTCCTGCTTCCGTCAAACATCCAGCAGCTGTCCTTCAGACTAGGAAAAAGGGCTGTGAAGATTGTTGTCTGATTTTAACAGTTCTGTGTTGAGACTCAGTAACGATGTTAATAAACCACAGGATGGACCCCGGAGCTGCTTGCCCTGGAAGGCTCCTAGCAAGGCATTCTTGCATCCAGAAGCCTGACTCTGTTTTACATCTCTGCAAATGAAGGAAAAGCAAGGTATCACTGTTTGTAAGACTCCGGTTGTTAAATCATTACCTTCAGGGGTGACACAATAAATAAGTTCTGTTTCTCATCCCTTGTAGGTTCTTCCTTCTGCGCGTATTATTTTCGATTCCTAACCTCTCTGCTGACCTGCATTTGCCTTTTAACCCCTGGTCTCTCCTCCGTGGTTTCCCTTGTATGTTACATTTAGTAGTTGATGTTGGATCTTAAGGAACTCTCAGCGCGTGCTGTCATCACAAGGAACCCCCCAAGGACATG
>NW_006492686.1:0-1246 GCF_000325575.1 Pteropus alecto | reverse complement strand
AATCTGCCTAGAAAGTCAACTACATTTCCCTAATCCCTTCCTGCTTCTAGACAGGCATTTAATATCCATCCTTTTGGCAAACCTCCAGTATCTCATCCTCCATTCTTACTCTTGGCCAATGGCTTTGGTTTCTAGTTCTCTAACAAAATAGAATTGATACAAGGAAAACTACAGACTCTAAACCACATCTATCAGCCTACTTATACCCTTAACCCTATATGAAGTATAAACTGTCTGGACTGCTTTCTAAGGACAACCCTACATTTGTCACTGGACTCCATTCTCTTCATCTGAATTAAAGGATATCGCTACAGCCATTCTACCTTCTTTCTCTTGCATCATCAATTTCATTCTTGCTATGATTCTTCCCATCAGCATATAAACCTGCTATATTTCTCCCACTTCAAAAGAAAAGAAAAAACTCTCTTGATCTCATATTTCCCTCCCTCTTTCTCTCTCATTTATCTGCTCTCATTAATCCTCATTCCTCTCCTCTCATTCACCCATGAAACTCCCAGTGGGTTTTGCTCCCAAATATCATCAAAAGAGTTCTTGTCATGATCACTAATGTGTAAATCTGATGGTCAGTCTCAATTCTTATTTTACCTGAGCCATCAGCAGTATTCGATAGAATTGATCATTTTTGCTTCATAAAACATTTTCTTTACTTGGTATTTAGAACATCAAGTTCTCTTCCTATCTCACCAAGTCCTCTTTTTTCAATCTCTCTGATTTTTTTACATCTCTCTGACCTCTAAATTTTGGAGTGCCCTTGGGCTAAGTCCTTCTGTTCTCTATTTATATACTTTCCTTCGATGACTACATCTTTCTTGTAACTTTAAATGTCTTCTACATTCTGACAGTATCCAATTTTTATCTCCAAATTGAAACTTTTGGCATTTCAGATTCATATATCCAACTGTATATTAAACTTTTTCATGTTGATGTCTAACAGGCATCTCAAACTTATTATATCTACAACTTCTGTTCTCGTCCTCCATTCCACAAAAACCTGCTCCCTTACCCCATCTTCCTTATCTTAGTAATTTCTAATAGATTCTAACAGTTGCTTAAGACCAAAACAGTTCAGTGATCATTACTTTTTAGTTGAGATATAACTCACAGGCCATAAAATTCACTTTTTTTAGTTTACAGTTCAGTGGACCCAGAGGGTATTGTGCTGAATGAAATCGATCAGATAAAGACACATATTGCATGATTTCACATACATGTGTAATCTAAAGAA
>NW_006492685.1:0-1246 GCF_000325575.1 Pteropus alecto | reverse complement strand
TATAAATCCTATATTTTATATAGCAATGATAATTTCTCTTTGATTAGCTAGATCAAATAAAGTTACAGGTTGTATATGACCTGTACCCTTGATCTATCTCCAGACTAGCAAGCCTGCCTTGCATTGCTCCTATGGAGGCAATCCCCCCATACTCTGTTTTGCCTGTTGATTCAACCATGCTGCTTCTTTGATGGACAGAGTCAAATTCAGCAAGTGTTATGGAGAACATACTGTCACGTGGCAGGCCATTGCACATAAATCTCTGCTTCTCATAAAAATGGAAACCCAAAGGATAATAAGATGCATTTATAGTATTAAATTATTTTATGAAAAAAAGTTAAGTAAATTATCTATGAATAATTTAAAACATAATTTAAATATTGAAACAGTATAGGTATATATTATGATGTAAAATACAAAATTTGCATGAACTTTCAAGGTGAAACCTATTTCAAAGGAGTTGCTTTTGCTTGGAGTGTGTCTTCAATTCAGTTCAGCAGAGATGTGAACCACACTGCCCTCCTTCCTGAGGGGTTCTTGGGAGAAAGGCTTTGAGAAGTTCTGAACGCTTTTTTCATTCAAGCTTCATAACAACCATGTGAGGTGTATTATACTTATTTAAGAGATCAGAAAACAGAAGCTAGGATAAATTATGTTGCCCTTGTAAACACACCAAGTAAATAGCAGAGGCAGATGTTATACTCAGACTTTTTTACTCCAATTCCAGGGCACTTTATATTTCAGGACAGCCACTCCTTAGATGAATAGGCTTTAATCCTTATGAGGCTGGATAGGCCTCACAGCTCTGCATTGTCACAGGTCCCGACTTCATTCATTCATGGATTCATGTACTTATTTGTGCATTTAATCAACAAATACTCATTGGGAGTTTAGTATGTGCCAGGCTTTATGTCGGGCCCTGAAGACACAATGGTTAGCAAAAAAGGGCATAGTTCTTTTCCTTATGGAGCCTACAGTCTAGTGGGAAAACAAATATTAAACAAATAATCACCAAAAAATATTTGTTTTCGAACTATAATGTTATAAAGAAAAAATATAGACAGTCATGAGAAGAAAAAACGACAAATTAATTTACATTAATGGTCAGAAAAGATCTCTTTAAGGAAGTGAGCTTTGATCTGAGATATTAAGCATGGGTTAGCTAGGAAAACTTACTTGCCCTTAGAATAGTTATGAATTGCCGTTCTACAAAACCCATCACTACAATTCCCTCTATCTCCATTAG
>NW_006492684.1:0-1244 GCF_000325575.1 Pteropus alecto | reverse complement strand
ACTGAGTTCTGATCAGGGAGACTTAAGTGTAAATGATGTTGGAACATTCCAGTAGCATTTGTAGTGAGAATCTGCACGCTCCTTCGTCCCTTCATTTTGCTGCATAAAATGAGTTTTTGATGGCTGGATCTCCAGTACCCATATTAAACCATGAGTGTGCGAGCTTCATGCTAGGAGGAACAGTGAACTGACAGAAGTCTGGATTATAGGTAATCTCATGGAGCTACAAAACTAGCGCTGTAATACTACTTCTGGGCTTCCTTTATGTAAGAGAGAAACAAACTTCTGTTTAAGCCACTGTTCTCAGAATCTGTATTACTCACAGCAGAATCTAATTCTAAAATATTTTTATTTAAAAATATATACATATACTTGAAGCAAATTAATATAAATACAAAGTAGCATGGTTGATTTTGGTTCAACTATTAGCAGCATCTTATAAAGAACTAGTAAATGCATCATGCTGGTCCAAATGCTGACATGAACTAACATAGCTAATAAAAATGAGGCCCTTTATTAAAAAGTAACCTAGAGTCAATATGTAATAGAGGCGGTATATAAAAATACACAGGTTGGCCCATGCCTTTATAATACAAAAACACCTAATTCTGTCCATAACTGAAAATAGTTATTTGAAAATAGTAGTGCTTTGGGGCAGTTAAATTCAGCAATTTTGTGAACACAACTGGGCAATCTTAGGCATGTAGAGATTGGTCGGCCACAAATATCTATGATTTTAGGGCTCTACGAAGGCCTCAGTGTCCAAAACCATCATTGTGTATTTGCATATCAGGCTGCTGTTGCCTGAAAGCTTACCAATCAGACTCCCGTTCTTTCATTTTAAGTTCTCTGCTCCTAGTTAATTGTAAGTCTCCACCACACAGACATCACTGTGAATGTGTGTGCTGTATCCAGGTGGAAACAGCTGAGTAAGAGAGGAAGAGAAAGGCACAGTGGCAAGGAAGCTCAAGCTCACAGGTTCATGGTGGTGAGCATGGAGTGGGAAGAAGGATCATCAGAGATAAACAGTGCCTGCTTCACCATGTTCACCAAGCCATGACTCCTTTCAATAAACGCTTAATTGAAAAGTCCCAGGCACTGAAGATAGAGTGATCAAAAAGACCCTGCCTTCAGGCTGCATCAGAGATGAGACATCCTCTACAACTTCTAGGCTGGTGCCTTCTAGGTCTACTGAATTTGAGAGCAAGAGGCAAATGAGTGACTCTGTAGATTTCAAAAAAAAA
>NW_006492683.1:0-1246 GCF_000325575.1 Pteropus alecto | reverse complement strand
AGTTGTGCAACAAGATTTGAACCCAGGCCAGGTCAACATACAAGGCTTGTTATAGTGAGTTCGTTGAGAGATCCCCCAACGAACTCTTCCCGTGAGCTCCTCTGCTCTAGGCCTGTGGTTCCTGATGGTTCCTGCAGGCACAAAGTTATCTCTGCTGGCTGGTCTCCTTTTCTGACTGATCCCTGGAGGCCATGCCCCTGTCCTGGAATCTTCCATGGTTTCTGGGGACTCCTTGGCACTTCTCCCTCTAGGTACCATACAGGTACCTAGTACTTTATCTCATGCTTCCCTTTGCCGCCTCTCTTCCCATCATCTGAGCTACCACCTGAGCCACTGCCATTCCCACTTCCCCTTTCTGCTGTCTTCACGTTCTCTCTGCACCTTGGACCTGCCTCATCTTCAAGTCTTAGCTCCAAGGAGGCCCGTCATTAGCCTCTTCCATAAGCATTTATTCGGTACCTGCTCTGTACCGGTCTTGAATTTGCCCCTGTCCTATGGGAATGCCTGTCAGATGGGAGAGGTGTCTATGAAAACAGTGACCTCACAGCTTGGTCAGTGCTGTGCTGGAGACAAGTGAGGCTGCAGGGGTTTAGGCCCTATCTCCCCCTGGGGAAGAGACAAGGATTGGGGAACTTGAAGAGGGAGGAAGGACTCATCTGGCAGATGGGGCAGATAACAGGATCCTAAGTAGAAGCAGCACCCCTGTGGCAGAGGAAAAGAGGTGGATGAGAGGAGTGCTCTGAGGAACCGCATGTGGTTGGGCTGGGAGAGCAGCTGCTGGGGTTTGTGGCGGGAGCTGCAGAGTAGGGCCTTGATCTTGAGAGCATTAGGGAGCCATTGAGGAGTCTTGAGCAGGGGAGGTGACTGATCAAGGCTTGCTCTTTAGATAGGTCTGTGTTATCCTAAGGGACAGAATGGAGGCCTGTGGTGGGAGGAGTTATAAGGACTAGATCTGATTTTCCTGTCGGACAGGACACAGTGTGGCAGTTGTTGAATTGGGAGATGTGTTTTTTGGAATGACCCCTCTGGCACTATGTGGAGGCTGGAAGGAGGTGGAGAGACTGGATGCCTGTGGACAAGCTATGGAATCCGTCTACTGCGCTGCAGTGCGGGGGCCGGCGCGTCAGGCCAGTGGGGTAGATGGAGAGCTTCAGGTGGCTGGATTCCCAGGACCTGTCTCCCTGGGGTCATTGGTCAGTGTGAGGCTGTGGTCAAAGTGCCTGGAAGGAGGCCAGGCAGGTCCATC
>NW_006492682.1:0-1245 GCF_000325575.1 Pteropus alecto | reverse complement strand
TGTAGGCTGGAGAAAAAGAAGAGAGAAGTGAGAATTATCAGACCCGAAGCTCAGAAGAGCATCCCAGAGAGCTGGGACCAGTGTTCTGAGGAGGGTCGCTGATCCGCGGCTGCCGATGACCAAGGAGCTTGGAGGAGGGAGCCCAGGAAGTTGCGGAGGGCACTGCCTGGCTGCTGCCGGTCCTTCTGAGGGCAGTAAGATGCATTTTGGGAGGGTGGACAAAAGCTGGAAACCGAACCCACCGCCACTGCGGAGGTGAGGAGCCGATGCTAGGTCATTGCTGACTGAACAGCCAGCAAACAGGCAGGAGCAAGTCCTCTCTTCCTCCTCTTGCCTTCTAGCCTCCCTCTCGCTCCCCATGTAGTTAAAACAGGGAGCCATCTGTAAAAGGAGAAACATATTTGCCGCTCTCCAGCACCAGTATCACAGAGCAGAGGGGGTGGTTTGGAGCCCAGAGGCAGTAGCTTAAAGTTGGCACACAGGACTACCAGCTCAAGGTGTCTGGCTACCTCAGGTCCCACTTTTCTGTCCCTCAGGATGGGCGATCAAATCTTAGTTTACTTTATAGCCCACTGGGTGTTAGACCCATTGGGAAGTACTTGTTTAAGGGCAGAACTATCAGCAGAGAGACGGGCTAGTGTCGTGGGGAGAGGATGCTGCCTGGGGAAGGAAGGGAGGACTTGGCGAATGTCATGAGATTAAGGAGCATATCTGTGGGCCTCATGAGGATACAGAAAGAACCTAGCCTTTGGAGTGGGCTCTGGAGATTGACTGCCAAAACTAATGATGGGTTCCAGCCCTTAAGGCTGCCCTGACCTGGTGCAAAATACTTAACCTTGCTAAGCTTCATGGAGCTGCTGTGAGGATTAAATGAAATAATCCCAGTAAAATACTTAGCCCCGCCCTTGTCACTGGGGGAGCATAGTGTTAGTCCCTATTATTAGAATGTTTGTGGGACTTGCTCATCTACTTTCTCTGTGATAATATTACTGTGCATGCACATGATGACTCATTTTCTCAGCCTGACAGGTCTGTGCTACCCCAGTTCTGCATCGGATACAATTTAATCTTTACTGGCCAGTAAGATAATTTCTCCTCCTTTGCAAATCTCGTAGGGTGAATGGGCCCACACAGGGTCATTTCATCCAGGAGATTGTCTCTTACTCTAATTAACAGTGTGGCTCTGGTCCATGTGACAAAGTCAGCTCTCCCCATATCTGGAAGCTTAATATTCTGTATGATCGG
>NW_006492681.1:0-1246 GCF_000325575.1 Pteropus alecto | reverse complement strand
TGCCTAATTTATAAATTATACTTTATCATAGGTATACATGTATAGGAAAAAATGGTGTATATCGGTTTAGTACTATTTGTGGTTTCAGTCATCCACTGAGAGTCTTGGAATGTATTCGCTAGGATCAGGAGAAGGCTGTATTGTTTTCTCCTTTGCAAGAGGCATCTCGTGCAGTGCCCTCTGGACTTAAGAAATTTATCTCCACTTCTACTGCTGTTGTCAAGGTTGCCGTCCTCTCCTCTCTCCCTTGTGGATGCTTCTGTTTGTTGCCTTGTGGTCTAAGTATTGCTCAAGGTCACTCCTTTCCTTGTGTTTGATTATAACATTATTGTTATTATTAAATAACAACATGTGCCAAAAAAAGCAAACATTTGAATTAAAAATTGTACGTAATATCCTGTCTCTTTCCACAGAGGAGTCTAGTGTTATCGGTGTATCGTGTATCTTCCCAGTACAAACTGACTGACTTCATTTTTTTTAAAGATTGTAGAGTATTCTATTGAATAAATATACCACAGTGTATTCAATAAGAAGGCAGATCACTTTGAAAGTTCAGATACTGCTTTATATTACTGGTTTTCCTGTTTCCTGAGGAGTATTTTTTGATTCCTACTTCTATTCCACATAGCCTCAAGCTGTATATATGAGCTTAATAAATACTTGTTGACTAAATATCTTACTGATGTGGTGTGCTGATGACACATATTTTACAACTGCTCTCAAAAAAAGCCCTGATTTGCAGCATTTGCAGGTTTTCAGGGTATAAATCTCTCATGAGGGTTGATTTCAAGTTAACAAAGTGACATTAGAAAGTGTTTATTAGCTTTGTTTTTGATATAGTTTATTTCATTGTAAGTTTATGTAATTTGAATTTTAATATTGACCGTGGTCAGCAGTGGGCTTGCAAAATCTGGAGACTGAACCATCGGCTCTTCTGAGTCAGCTTCTAGCACCACCAGCACTGATATCCCTATTTCCAAAGTGAGTTTATTATGTTGTTCGTGGTAAAGTTCTCTTCATGTGGGGATGCTGCTTCTGATGGTGTTTCAGAATCTCCAGGTTGCGAGAGTCTTTAAAGGTTATCTAGACTTATGTTACATCTGATGTTTGAACTCCCTCAATGACATTCTGGCTGAATGGTCATGCAACTTATGATTATCTCTTGAATAGACCATTCAGTCTTTGGACTAGTTTGTTTAAAAGCTTCACCTTTTTGTGATGTTTAAATTCATTTCCTATGGACATC
>NW_006492680.1:0-1245 GCF_000325575.1 Pteropus alecto | reverse complement strand
ACCCTGCCCTGTGCTCTCCAGCCCCACGGCCCAGCATGCGCCAGCTCCGGGTCCCCCGAGAACTCGTTTAGGTGGAGCCAGGCTCCGAGAGAAAGCTGGGGGTGGGGGCGGGGGCATCCAAGGCCCACAGCATCACTGATGGTCTTTCACTCCTGAAAGGATAGTGGGGACCTGGGGGCCTGAGCGCCCCTTCCTCACCCAGGCGTGGGCTGTGCCGTCCCCAGAGGAGAGCTCAGAAAGGCCTGGACCCTGAGCCAGGACTGGGGGAGTTGGCCAGAATCTTGTCTTTTGTCCAGGTCTCACGCAGCCTGGGGCTCAGGCCGTCCCCTCTCCCAGGGCCTCCCAGGCCCCTGGCGTGGGGCCAGCAGGGGCGCTGGGAAGGGATACCCACCCTTTCACTCCTCCAGGCGGGAGGGTGCTGTGCTCCCTGGTGTTACTCTGGGCGCTGCAGCACAGACACAAGTTGTTACTTTGTTGTGACGTTGGCTTTTTGAGAAGCTGGGGAGGCGTGGGGCCCTGGGAGCAGCTTCCTGCCCGCCTTCGGCACCCGCAGGCCTCTCCTGCACCTCCCGGAGGGGCCAGGCTGTGCGCCCTTGGCTCCTCGCCCCTGGGAGTGGGGGCCCCGGCTCCCTCTGTTCTGGGACAGTCCAGGGCGTTGTTTCTAACTCTTGGTCTTGTTGCAAAGCGGTTTTTCATGCCGCCGCCTCGGGAGGCTGAGAGGCCCTGGCCCTTGCCCCCTGCTTGGAGGCTGTCAGTCTGAGGCCAGGCGTGCTTGGGAGCAGGGGAGGTCCTTGTGGGCCAAGGGGGTGTATGCGGGGGGGGGGCGGTTCACGGCCAGTGGGAGAGTCTTGCGGAGTGTGGGGAGGGGAGCCTGGTGCTGTTAAAGTATAACCAGCCCCTTTGGTTGGTCTGTTCCCTGGACGGCCTTGGCTACAGCCTTGCCTCAGTCTTCACCTCATAGGCCCTTCGTTCTGGAAGCTTCCATCACATCCACTCATTTGCTAAATAAGCGCTAGCAGAATCTTTTCTGTGGGTCTAACCAAGTGAAATCCAGCTCAAGGCAAGGTCTGTCTCCTCCGGGAAGCCCTCCCAGCACTCACCGAACTCCTGGAGTCAGTTTTATTGTGTTAAGAAGGTCCCCAGAACAGACGTTTCAGTGTGGAGGTGGTAGCGCGATCTCTGTTCAGGGCCCGAGCTGGTCAGTTCTTCTCATGGGGGGCTGCAGTAGGCGCCCGCCCCCCCCCC
>NW_006492679.1:0-1245 GCF_000325575.1 Pteropus alecto | reverse complement strand
TGTTTAGAGTACTGATCCATCAACATGGGATCCTGCAAAAGTGAATCCAGAGGACCCACTTTCCAACAAAGAAGGTGTGGCAGTGGCACCTGAGCAGGGATCCATTAGCCCTTTCATATATCCCACCACCCAGAAATTGCTAGCCTGACAGCATGATTGAGGTGCCAGCTTCGAGACTCAGTATGCTTCCTTAATCAATGCCATTATGTGGCATTGCAGTCCCAATAGATAGAACACATAAGGCTGAGAAACATGGCAAAGGTCACAGCTGCATCTCTCTGAGGGAATTGACCTCCATGGGAGGAAGCTGCCTTATCCAACATTATACCACCTTCCCATTGTTACTACAGATCCCATGACCACTTGATGCTGAAGTACAAAGGCACAGCTTCCTTGCCTTGATTCGGGATATCTCTGAAGGGCCATTCAAGTTTCAGAGTTCCCTGTGGCCCATCAAAATTAACTTCTCCCTCTGCCCAATCTTACTTCTCTCACGCCCCCTCATTTACTGTTGACAAGAGCATTCCTCAATCAACTTCCTGCATCCTAGTCTCCATCTCAGAATTGGTTCTCCAGGGAATCCAAGCCCATTATTTTCCTGTCTCATTCTTTCACACTACTATTTTTTCTCTTTTCCCTCATTTCCCTTACGCATAGAGTGATCATATATCCCAGTTTTCTGGGGACAGTCCTATTTTACTCCTGCTAATCTGGTGACCCATCTGGTCAGTACCCTTTTTAATTCCCAAAGGGTCCTGATTTAGACTATAAATTATATGATCATAATTCATCAAATTCATCTCATCTAATCACACACATTCTTTACACTTATTATATTTTACTGGGTGTTAGGGATACAGAACTGAGTAAGAGATTCCAGTCCTCTGAGCCCATGTTCAAAATTCCTATTGAAATTGCCAAAAGAATATTCTAATAAAAAGACATATTATTGCTGGGAACTAGAGAAAGGTGCCATTCTCATACAATAAACTTCAAGGAATTTCTCCAAGATATATTATAGGTGAGACTGGATTGAGAGAACAGTCTGCCTAGACAGGTGTTTCCTTCACATTCATTTCATACATTTTCTTCAGATGCAAAACTACCCAGCAACCGGTGGCAGTCACCCCACCAGCCCTAACTCAAAGCAGAGGGGACTGGAGATGAAGTGGGGAAGCTCTCAGCTCTAAATGCGACCCAGAGTTATGCTGTGGGTACAATGAGATTCTTAGGGTGAGGGGACTG
>NW_006492678.1:0-1244 GCF_000325575.1 Pteropus alecto | reverse complement strand
GGATCCTCAGTTTTGGAGCTGTAACTTTCCTAAATTGCCTGTGCTGAGTAGCTGGACACGCACTAGGAAGGTGGGAAAAGTACTTTCTGTACATCAACCCCTGCCGTCGGGAAGTGTGCAGTGAGGGGTCCCACGGGCAGATGAGCAGGGAAGGGCACAGAGCAGGGGGAGGCAAGTCTCCAGTGCCCAGAGGGGCCCCGTGGACAGCTCTCCACCAGAGCTGATGAACCAGGGACCTGCTCTCACTCTTAGTCATCCCTCTTCTTCCTCTGGATGAGGGATGTGAACAGTTCCGCAAAGAGTCTGAATGACGACTACTGTTCAAAACATGCCCACGTCCAGAACTGGGTTAAGACCGTCTCCAACTACCTTTGATCGATTTCTTTTCATGGCGAATCAAGAACTGCTGATCACATTTTGCCTTTTGTCTTGGACTACCTGATCTTTAATCATTTCACTAATGGTTTGGTATCATATTTGCCCGATGCATTAAAACTTCCATAATGCCATCTATGGCATTTTCCAGGTCATCATCTCTACTGTGAGACCAAGCATAATTGTGTTCTTTTCTTATCTTAGAAAATAAAAAATTAAGGACCAGCTTTTAAGTGTATGATTTGCATGTGGATACTTCCTCACTACCCATATACTTATAGGTTATAAAACTAATGTGTGTCTGTGGGGTTCCTTCTGAACCTGCCCCAGATATTCTAAATTAATCTTCACTACTTCTTTGTGAGATGTGGCCAAAAGATGGATTATTTCCCTTTAATAGAAAGAAGGAAAATGGTTTGTCCAAGGTCGCTCAGCAAATGAGTGCTGGGACCCGGCATAAAGCCCAGGTCCATGATCCCTGATCCTGTGCTCAACCAGGAAATCTTGTCCCCAAACCATGACACCACCCCAGAGGTGACTCCAGTTCAGCTAAGCAGGCAGACCTCTCCCGAGGTGTATGCTGGCCTCAGTCTCATAAACCCTTTGTCGTCACGAGGACAGCAAAAGCAGAGGTGTAATATACATGTCGGTCACATGTATTTATTTTTAAATAAATCTACTAAAGACTCACGAGTTTAATACATGCAAAGCCCCAAAGTATTTCTTATGTACCATCCCCTTCAATCCTTACAAAACATAGATGGTATGGTACGTATAATCACCCTAAACATGGCTGCTGAGTACCAGAGCCAGGATCTGAGCTCAAATCTAACATTAGCCTCCACTGTGAGGGCAGGGGGCGGCATGGA
>NW_006492677.1:0-1239 GCF_000325575.1 Pteropus alecto | reverse complement strand
GCTTTGGATTCCATTTGACTGTCAGTTTTTGTGTGGGCTAATGACTAGAACCATAACGCGAATATGAGAACTCTATTCCAGTTACCAACAGGAAACCCCTAACTAACCTCCGAGTAATATCCTTAACCTTCGCATATTTTAGAAACTATTACTTGCTGACTTCATATACTTTTTGCTTTGTTCTTCAAAGGAACTTTGGTTACTCTCTCATGTAGCTGCTATTTCAGATATAGAATGGCCTGCTATAAGCAGAACTGAGTTGAACATGTATTAGTCTAAAACTCTAAATGGGTGATTTATCTGGTGAGCAAAAGCTAAAGGAGGAAATCAATCTGGATTTTACAAAACAATTCTAATATTTGTATTTAAAATAGCACATAACTAGTAACCACCAAATTATTTTGCACAATATAAGAATATAAGAATGCATAAGCATTCTTATGCTTCAAGTAGTCTCATGCAGCTTGGATACGAGAACTAATAAGTATTCTTTAGATCAGAAAGGGTTAGAGATAAAGGACGTGCTGGTGAGATGCTTGGCCTTATCTTAGCATTCCTGATGGTCTTGATTTTCCTTCAGACAGCTATTCAAGAGCCTTTAATAATCAACGAAGTGTGATGTCAAGAGCATTTGTGGGTTAGCTCTTGGTACTGCAGTGTTGGCATTAATGAGGAATAACAATGGCACAATTATATTATTTGAGAATTTGAAATTCCAACCCTCTTTCACAGAGAGCTGAAAAATTCTCCTTGAGGGAATCTATTAAATCTATCTACTTTTTAAAATCTTCATTATGCACTTGGGTGAACGCCACCATATCTTGCTCTTACTCCCCATATAAGCCATTCTCCAAAGAGAGCAGTCTCTAAAAAGCATAAAACAAATGTAATTTCTGTGATCAAAACTCACCAATGCATTCCTATTTTATTTAGAAAAAAACTTCAAGCAGTTTGCCATAGCCTGCTGGGAGCCATACAATTTGGTTTTGCTTCCTTACCTAACCTTTCCCTTAAGTCCATGATATTGTAGTTACATAGACCTCCTTTCTGTTCTTTGAACTTATGGAGCTCTTTCCCACTGCTGGGCCTTTGCACTTGCTGTTTTATCTTTCTAGAAAGACCTGGCTCCTCACATGCCTGGCTCCCTTCATCCTTTAGGTCTCAGCTCAAATGCTACCTACTCAGAGGTAACTTCCTCGATCTCCCCTCTTTCTTCCAATCCCTCATAATATCACTCTA
>NW_006492676.1:0-1243 GCF_000325575.1 Pteropus alecto | reverse complement strand
ACAGGGAATGACTCTTGGTCCCTGTTTCCCCTTCAGGGGTGTGGGGAGTGGGCTGTTAGCGACCTCAGCAGAAATCTCTCTTGGTTCTGCAGGTGTCCCCCTGCCCTGGCGGCAGTGCTGGGCAGCACATGGCTGTCTCTGAACGTGGCTTGATTAACATTTTAGTTCTCTGCCTCCTCCGTCCATTACTTGCACTGGGGGAAGCTGATTTTTTCCTAGTTTAGGTCTGTCCTCCCCTTACGCCTCTCACGGTTCCCGGATCAGCTGGCTCCAGGCAGGGTCCCACCACGGCGAGGCAGCGGCAGAGCCTCAGAGTCCAGAAAGGTGGGGTCATCATAGTTCTTCCTGCTTCTTCACTGAGTCTCTGGAAAGAGGTCCGAGCCTCAGCTCCCTGAGCACCCCAGTGATCCTGGCCACCACAGGTGGCCCTTCGGGGAGCCTCTCCAGCCATTGTTATCAGAACCCCGGCAACACCGGTGGAGTCATCCTTTCATTAGTGTCCCTTCCTTGACAATCCCTGAGGTACATTAGTTTACCTGTCAAGACCCCGAGTGCCTAGCTGCTCTGCCAGGACCTCCAAACAGTGTTTACCAGAAATGGCGAAACGGCGAGAGGGAGCCCTTGTGTTATCGAACATACAGAGAAGAGTGCGCAATGTTCCGCCATTAAGAATGAGGCGGTGCGTCAAATATATCTCAAATTTTTTAAAAGAATGATGTTAGATCAGGTCTCTGTAGGCTTCTAGTCAAGTTTGTTTGAGTTTAATCGTAAATTTGAATTTTGTCAAATAACTTTTCTGCACGTACTGAGATGTGCTCTTCCTTCCTATGTTAATGTGGCAAGTGACATTGGCTTTAAATACTAAACTACCCCTGCACTCCGGAACTAAGTCCCCCTCAGTCATGCCGTGCTTCCCTTTTAACATGCTGATTGATCCACTGTTGAATGTGTTCATCTGGTTTTGCATCGCCATTTATGAGAGGCGTTAGACGGTCGTTACTCTTCCTACAATGCTCTCATCTGATTGTGCGAAGTCAGAAGCCTCGGCACAGAGGGGGCGGCGTTTGTGTCTCCTCCTGGGGCAAGGGTGTACTCTCTATGTCTTAAATAAGTGGAGGGATACACCCGAGAAACGGAGACTGGAGTTTCGTTTTTCCTGTTTTGATGGGAAATACCGTAATTATCGATGAAATTTCTCTAAAAGGTATTGGACTACTCATAATTTTCTATTGCTTCCTGCGTC
>NW_006492675.1:0-1242 GCF_000325575.1 Pteropus alecto | reverse complement strand
TTTTTAAGGACCTGCTACAGAGCAGGCACAGGCTGGCATAGGAACCACAGAGATGACTAAGGCAAAGTCACTGCCCTTCGCATTGAAGGAGAGGAAGAAAGAAAAAACTACAATTAATTCTAACACGAGATGATGGTATCATTTAAAACATGCCATATCAACAGAGATCATAATGAGTGCTCAGGGAATCTAGACACTGATACTTGAGAGAATTACTTACAAGGCGGGGAAAGAAAGACCCAAACATGGGAAATCAGGGAACCACAGGAAGTTGAAAGGAACTTGAGATGTTCAGCTCACAGAAAAGAGATGCAGGTAGACATCAACATGGATGAGCACATAGGTGGTTGAATAAATTAATTTATGCTGATGAAATAAAATGCTCCATTTCTAATTTTTCAAATTACTGAAGAATACCCACCACCCCGCTCCCCTGTGTTGTTGTAATACGAAGGAGCACTAGGTGGCATCATGCTACCAAAAGTCCTCACCTGTTAGAGCCTCTAGGAATAACACCCAACCAAGATTAGGTCAGCTTCTTATTTAGACAAATAAAAGTGCTTTTCTCAATCTTATTTCTCACTACACCCACTTAATTTATTTATTGAGCACCTGCTATATTCTCAGCCCTATGCTGCACACTGTGAAGGATATAAAGGAATTGAAAGCACCTCTTCCCAAAGGAACAGAAGGAGAAGCAAAACATTCATGCCATCCCTCCCCTACAAAAAAAAAATTTTTAAACAGTCCAAGGCAGGATGTAGGAAGCACTGAAATGAAGATGTCAAGAGATACTATCCTGTGTAATCTGATCCTTTTGACCTTCTGGTTGACTTTTCTGCCACTCCTTGTCACACTTGATTCCTCAATTCCTCGTATATGTCATGTTCTTTCACACTACTTAGAATTCACAAATGCTGATCTCTCTGTCTAGAATGCCCCACCCCCCCTCTTCACCTGGCTGATGCCTATCCATCCTTTCTACATTTCTCACTTCTTCAAGGAGACTTTTCCTGACCAACCCCGCAACACGAGACTTCCTTTTCAAGTACCACGTGTTCTACTTCTTAGACCTTCCCACGATGGTAATAATTATGTGTTCATGGAAATGGTCATTTAATATCTGTCTTCTCTACCAGACTATCAAACGACAAGAGGACAAGGATCATGTATGTCTTGTTCAGCTTTTGTCTCCCCTGGTGTTATGGGCTGATTGTGTCCCCCTAAAATTCACATGTTGAA
>NW_006492674.1:0-1244 GCF_000325575.1 Pteropus alecto | reverse complement strand
GCACCTTGATCTTGGAATTCCCAGCCTCCAGAACTATAAAAATATACATTTCTATTATTTATGTCACCCAGTCTATGATATTTCATTATGGCAGCACCAGCTAGCTAATACACTTTGTTTTAACCCAAACTATCAACCACCGCTTTCAGGTACTAGTAGTTGATTGTATCCATGATACTAGACAAAGACGCCATTTTCCTATTTTTTGGCATAAGAGCAATAAATTTACATGCGCAAACACACTCTTCTTTAATATGAGATTCTTATTCATTTCTAAGTGGTTATGTGGGTGGGAATCTGCTTTTCTTTTGAAACACAGCGTAAGAAATAACAGAAGAAAATCAAAGGCAATATCAACAAGGAAGCATACTGCAAAGGGCTGAGGGTGGGACAATCCATGACATCCTGCTCTGAGTCTGACTTTATTCTAAAGCAATGGGAAACCATTGTAAGTTTTCAAGCAGGAAAGTGACATAAACAAAAATGAGTCTGGAAATCATTGATATCGGCCTGGGTTGGAGAAAAACTGGATTTAGAGAGACCAAGTAGGGGTGGTTGCAATGTGATAGGTGTCACGATACCGCAGTAGTTGAGGGGCAGTGGTAAAGCCGAGAGGGAAACAGAGGCAAAGAGGATGCGGAGACAGAATCTTAACATTTTTGCAACCGTTTTTAAAAACGAGATCCAGATTTCGAGACTGGTGGTTAGGAGGACGGTTGTCACAGAAACGAACTGAATTATAAGCAATATGTGCTTGTTTACTTATCACATTTTTATACTGGTTTTTCTTTCCTTAAAAATAGTTTTTGGTACTGTCAATTGACACTAATAACACCTTCTATTGCTTTGTAACTTTTGTTCTGCTGGATTCCATGGACTTTGTAAGCACCATCTTCCTGGAAGCTTTGCGAGGTGGGTGGCAGTGGTTTGCAAGACCTAATATACAGAAAATGGCCTTTAAAAAATTATCCTCGAGTGTCTCTCACTAAGTTTTGTAGACTCCCAATAGCAATTAGTAGAGATTAAGCTTGGCATGTACTATGTTCCCAACTATTACCAATAGGTTCTAATTGAGAACATGTGTTCATTTCAGCGAAGATTATTGTCTGGCTGATCACGATGGAGAATCTGAAAGATGGCATCTGGCAGAGTTATATTCTGACATCACCTCTCAGTTCCATCTGCTTTTGTTTAGTACGTGACCCAGCAAGAGAGAGGGAGCTCTGCATCATACACAACACTCA
>NW_006492673.1:0-1245 GCF_000325575.1 Pteropus alecto | reverse complement strand
CTGTCTAGTAACTATCTGTCTCCTTGTGAAGCTATCACACTACTATTGACTATATTCTCCTTCGCCTTTCCACCCAGCCCCTCAGCAACCATCAGTTTGATCTCTTTTCAAAAACCTTTTTGCATTAATGAACAGGGCCTGCTTTAATTGTTATATAGTGCTTTATCAGAATATGGAAGCGTCCCCATTTATTTCCTGAGCGAAAGGTTGCAGCATTACAGCTGACTGGTTTCCTGGGACAGAATGTGACTCCCTGAATGCAGACACAACAGAGGAACCACTCATGCTTTGTGCTCTCTGACGAAGCTCATGGTGGATGGAAAGGACAGAAAACTTGTCCTCCACCTGCAGGTGGAAGGAGTAAAGAATGCAGCTTTTCAATTGTACCTCTTGGTTAGTCCATGGTGTAAAACACTTACACAGCTACACACGTGCATCCCTAGCAGAACATTCGCTTTGTGAAGTTTGCATGTTCTGTAGGATGGGATTAATTTTCTTAGCTGTACAAGAGGAGGAACCGATGTGAGAAAGCCAGCCTGGGGATACCACCGCCTCCACGAACTGTGTGTGATCAGACACCCCTGCCTGCTGTCATCAGACACCCCTGCCTGCTGTCTTACATAACATGTATGCTCTCAAGTACTTTACAGCTGAGCGAGCTCTCTGGACTCGATGCGTTTGCTATTCCTCCATTATTTAATTTCATTCTATTCTTTGCATTAACCCCTTCTCCCATTTATTTGGTTTTGCCTTTTCATTATATAGCATTATTTTAATTAGATGTAGTTTGGATTCACTAGAGATGAAGTTTAGGTTTTTTAATAGAAAAAAAATCTGATTTTAAGATTAACCAAGAATAATGAATATTCATTGTAGAAAATTTGAAAACATTTTAAAGTGAAATTGTCAGTATTAAAACCTTCGCTTCTCAGCCTCTAGATTAGGTTGCGGCCTGATTGTCATAAATATTCTGATACCTACGACCACATTTCTAATATGATTTTCATATTATAGTTCATGTAAATTTATCTAAAGAACACACATCCAGCCACTCTTCTTTTTATTTGATATCTGGGTTAAAATTCCAACGTTCATCCTCAAGTCCTGCTTCTGCATCATGTCCAAGTGGGAGTGGAGTCAGGCAACTAGATTTTTGTTACCTACACCAGGACACCCTTGAATTGAAAAGGGTGTGGTTAATGGTTACACTGAGACAAAGGTCATAGAGCAGAAAGTGGTGGGTGG
>NW_006492672.1:0-1243 GCF_000325575.1 Pteropus alecto | reverse complement strand
GCCTCCAGAACTACAAGAGAATACATTTCTGTTGTGTTAAGTCACCAAGTTTCTCATAATTTTTTAGAGCAGCAGCAGAAAACTAATACAAATGCTATGGAAAATAAAAGCAGTGGTGTGAATGGAGGAAAAAACACTTAAGACGTGGTTCTGGAAGATACAAGGAAAAAAGTCACAAACAAGACAGAAGGTTATGCATGTGGAAGAGCTGTCGGCCCACGGTCGGCTTCCTGGAGTGGACGATTATTGGGATCAGTGATCAGGCATCACACATTTCCCCGAGCTGAAGAGACACTGGATGAATAGAAAGGAGTCACCCGCCACATTCGAACAAACTTAGGGAGAAGAGACCCGCATCGGGGCACACCCTGGGAAGAATATAGGGTAACAAGGATGAAGTAGGAAAAACATTTCGCAAGAATCCAAACAAAGAAAAGAGTAGCAAAAATCGAGGCGACTCTAGACTTGTGCTCTGCAGCAAAGCGCCTGTGTCTGCAGAACCTGTCGGAAGATTATAACCCCAGGGGACTTTTTTTTTTTTCGATTCAGATATATTCTCAGGTTCCGTATCACTCCTACCTAGATGCGGGTTCAGGGAATCTGAAATATTAAAAGCTCTGATTATCAGGTAAATTTATAAACCATCTACAAAGTTTTGGGGGTAAGGTCGTAACCCAGCAATTTCATATTTAATTGAGTTGTCTTTTGCATATGAAACCAATCAAAAAAAATTTGCAGACATGGAAGGATTTAGAAACATATACAAACAAGTTCCTTTCTTTAAATTTTACTTCAAAGATATATCGCAGAAGCTCAAGACATAAAACAAAATCATGCCGAAGAATAAGCCCTGGAATCTGGTGAGCAAACACATACAAATGTCACATATTTTTCTTAAGCCGTAGAATGAAAGACAACATTGTGGCTGTATTCTGGATCAAAACCCTGGAGTACTGTCAGGGGCCTTCAAGAAGCGAGGAAGAGGTAAAGGTTTGTGATGCCGTTGTCTGAAGTAGGTTGGTCCCCGCCCTCCCCCCAAAATTGTTTCCTTTATTCTAATATTTAGAGAAGTATTAACGGCTAAAGAAAAGCTCTGAATAATATTAGTACCACTGTCCACCATGGACGGAGGTTCGTGTGTGACGTGTTGTTGTGTTAGTACCAACTTCTGGCGACCCTGCGAATGAGTGACATCCACAGTGTCCCGCCCTCAGCAGCCCTGCTCAGCTCCTGTAGACTCATG
>NW_006492671.1:0-1243 GCF_000325575.1 Pteropus alecto | reverse complement strand
CTGACAGTGGGGATGCATTTCTGATATTTACCTGGAACTGAGAAAGTCATCAGAACTTTCTCAATGTGAACCATTCTTTGCAACTGCATTTATTCTGCATATGGTTCTTTAGTTTAAATATATTTAGGTTAAATACATCCATATTTCGCTCCTGTTTTTATTTAGTGTTATATAAACAGACCTCTACAAGTTTGAAAAAGTGTTGATAAAAAATGTGAAGAATAAAGCAAAGAATAAGAAAAGTAAATAGAAAGAAAAATGTAACTACAAACAGGTGACTAGGAAATAATGTTTAAAACATTTCACATTCTAATGTGATTGTTACTTCAATATAGGTGTTTACTGTGTTTTGATGCATTGTATGAAGTTGACTGGGGAGTTCAGTAGATGTGTAATGCAAAAATAATATTTCTTTCCATTTGGAATCATGGGCAGTATGCTCCTAGTTATCACTATCAGCCAGACATATGGATTTTTAAAACTAAATGATACTATTAATCAGGGAATGTCTCAGTCTTATAGATTTTAAACTGTCTTAAAGCTTTGGAAGATAAAAGTTTTTCATGTAATTTTATGAAGATAGCTTTATACCAACATCTTGATAATTACGAATATACATGAAAAAACCTAAATCCAAATATCAAATTTAGTATCAGAAATATAACTAATATGCAGTGATTGAATATTTGTTATGTAACATATAAGTGTAGTTCTGGGAGAGGATACCTATTATTTATTAAAATCATTAATAGGCAAATTAAATAAGAAAACATTAATTGACAAGTACTAAAATGACTTTGATATAATTCAGCATTAATCATGAAAAACTTTTATGTTATTGCTTATAGAAGTACAATAATAAATAATTAACATATTAATATATCTATTCAAACCAGTAGTCCAACATCATTATAATAATAGCTGGCATTCTATTGATGATTTATTATGAGCCAGGAACTGTAAATTTACATGCATTCATTTAATTTTCACAAGAATCTTAGAGGTTCTATCAAATTCTCCATTTTGCTGTGAAAGAAATGGAGAAGTAATTTTTGGCCAAGAGAAAGAAAATTTGACCATATGTAGTCTGAGATTAGTGCTTCTGCCTTTACCATTCTGCTATGTGGTATTGTCCCTTACATCATATATTATCTTGACTGTGGAAGAAATAGCACCAAGTATTAGGTGCAAATTCAGAGCATATACAGCCTCCTGGAGAGCCTTGCCAGAGCCCTGCAAAGTA
>NW_006492670.1:0-1243 GCF_000325575.1 Pteropus alecto | reverse complement strand
GAGGTGATTTCTAGAGCTGGGAGTTAAGGCTAATTTTAATCAAAGTCATAGGGACCCTCGGTTTCAACTCTCTCGATCCGTGAGCCATCTGTAGGTGAGGAGTTACTGCTTGCTGCTAAGGCAGCAGACTAGAGCACATTTGCGTGCAGCTTCAAGCTAGGAATCTAGGAGGGTTGTAGTTGGGACATGAAGGATATGATTCCCACCTTGTAGCTGGGCCCCTGATCTAGTCATTCCTTTATCCAACATCTACTTATGAGATAGGCGCTACCCACAGCAATGGAGTGTATGGTAGTAAGTTAGACATATTCCACATACTCGGGGTACTTAAGGTTCTAGTCATTTGGGGGATATGAAATGCGATGGGAATTAACCAAAACACAAGACATAAATGACAAATGGGAGACTAGCAGAGAAATGGCAAGGAAGCTCACTCACGATAAATAGGAAATAGATGGTCCAGGGGATACCTACAGTAGGTATGTACTGTACCCAGCCTGGTACTAGGTGCTGGGGACAGCAGAATAGAATTGGACACATGCTCCTTTCTCCAGGAGCTCAGGAAGTTGCTTATAAGAATCCCCAGAGACAACCACAAATATTTGCTCACTCATCTTGGCTTCTCATAACTCTAGAGGGAGGACATTGGAGGAAGAGAGCAGATTTAGTTGCCCACAGTTCTTGGGTTCCCGACAAGCTCTGCCTCCAGCTCTGCAGGTCTTGAGGCCTCAGTGTTCTCTGCCAGTGCTCTGTGATTTCTTTTGTCCCATTGTGTTGGTACTTCTTGGTTCCACGTCTGCTTACTTCTGACAGCCCCCAAGCAGTGGTAAGAACTGCATCTAGTCATGTGTAACCCTGGAGCACCAAGCTCAAAGCTATGAACGAATGTCTTGCATGTTTACCCAGCACCCTGTGTAGGAGGAGCAGAAAATTGGAACTGGCTCTGGTGTCAGGCTGCTGAGGTTGAATCCTAGCTCTGCCAATGCCCAACTCGAATAAAGTTATATAAACTCTTAGAGTATTTCTTCATTTGTAAAATGGAAGTAATAATACCTCATGGATTTGTTAGGCTGAATAGGATAGTGACTATAAAAGTGCTTAGACCTGTGCCTGCTAGCTGTCATTATTTATTAATCCCATTCATAGATTTAGAAACCAATAATAAATTTGCTCTCAACTGCCTATCTTCAGGTCATTGTTTTTCAGTCTTTGGGTTATGAACAACTAGTGTGTTATGAAATCA
>NW_006492669.1:0-1242 GCF_000325575.1 Pteropus alecto | reverse complement strand
CTCCAAGTTGGGAGCGAGATTTTTAGCCTTAAAGGGGAGATTTAGAATCAGGGTTCAGACCCAAAGGACCTGAGAGAAAGTGTAGGATGCGAAGCCCGCCCTTCCTGTTTGCCATTCAGTTCAGGAAACAGACTGTACCAGTCGCGGGGTGGGCGGGGCGGGGAGAGGCCATCATGTGCCATGCTGGGGGCTCAGAGACAAGAGGACAGGCTTCCCTCATGAGCTCTCGGGCAGGAAATGAGGGTGTCTCTAAGAGCTGCAGTTGAGGAGATGGTTTGGTCAAGAGAAAGCTCTCGTGACCGCAATGCTCTTTCATTTGTCGATGTGACTGTGGGCACGTGACTAACCCCTCTCTTCTCAGTTTCCTCATTTGTAAAATGGGGACGATAACAGTGCCTGGTTTTCAAGGTTATCAGGACGATTAAATGAGATAATGCCTCTAGAGCCCTCAGCGGAAGGACTGGCACTAAGCACTCAATCAGAGTAGCTGTCGTTCTGTACAAAGTGGTCAGGGGAACCCTGAGAGTGGCCATGGATCCTCCCACAGGGGGCCAGAGAAACCCACAAAGAAGCGTGGCGTATATTATGGAGAAGAGTTTGTTTGTTGGACAAAAGTGGGAAGTTTATTGCCAGCGAAAGAAGAGAGGTCTGAAATACATGGTGTGTTGGTGAAGAGCAAAAAGAGCACAGGTGTGTGTCCTGTAGGGAAGCAGAGAGGACGGAGGGAGGCAGTGGCTGTGCGTGTGTTCACGTGTGTGTCTGCGTGTGCGTGTCAGAGGCTGGCTCTGAGTGGCCCTGGAAATGTTGGCTGGCTTTGTTTTTGAGGTTCCTAAGCAAAGGGCAATGAAATCAGATATGTGTTTTGGAAAGTAGGTTCTGGAAGAAGTGTCCACTTGGGAGAGTGGCCAGGAGCCTCTGGCTGTTGTCCCCGGACTGGTCGCTAGAGGGAGGCCTGGGCTCAGAAGTGCACCACACTGCACGTTGCTGAGGGGCTGGTGAGAAGGGGCGCCAGGGAAGCAGCCAAATCCCCTCTCATCAGCCCCTGAGACAGACTTGCGAGATTATGGACAAAGGCACTGGCAAGTTAGGAAAATAAAGCCCTTGATGTCCTGTGGGAACCTTGACCTCCAAGTGTATAACAACTGACCGCTTCAGCTCCATCCTAGCTCATCCTCCTCTCCCTATCCCTTCCTCTGACCCACACCAGGTGTGTGGACACCCCAGTCTCCACTGGCAAGTTTT
>NW_006492668.1:0-1242 GCF_000325575.1 Pteropus alecto | reverse complement strand
CATGTCACAGCTGGCACAATTGTACGTAGTGGCCCTGACGCTTCTGCTCAAAACCCTCTGCTGCCTTTGGATTTCATTCAGAGTAAAAGCCAAGGTCCTTGACAAGGCCTGGAAGGTGCCTGGAGTAGCCCTGGGCTACCTCTTGGATCTCATTACCCACTTCTTTGTCCTCCTCAGGGCCTTTGCGCTTGCTCTTTCCTCTCAGTTTGGAGTGTTCTTTTCCAGATGTCTCCATGGTTCACTCTTGCACAGTGATCTGCTCTGGGAGATTACCTTTCCCTTTCTCTCTATTCTCTTACTTGACTTTATTTATCTTTATTATGACTACCCGATATCTATTTAGCTGACTCCATCTACTCAGATGCAAGCTCAACAAGGGAAAGAATTCTGTATTTTTCTATTCTTGCAGTTTGGAACAAAGTCTGCTCTATGGTAGGTTCACAGGGCCTATTAGGTGAGGAAATAAATGATTGAATAAATGAATGATCTACCAATCCTCACAACAACTCTGAGAGGTAGCTTAGGTACTTTTTTTTTTTTTTTTAATATGAGGATTCTGAGTTTTGAGCAGTGCACAAAGAGTCTATCAGATTGACTCTCAAAGCCCTTGTTCCTTCTACTCCTCCCCACTGCCTTCCTCACTGTGGAGAAGGCCGCTTGGTTCACAAGGTTTCTCAGAGTATGAAATGATCAGTAGCAGGCATTGACTGGCACATGCACCCAGAGTTCATAAATACAGGACAAAGGCCTTTCGTTTAGCTCGAATGGCTAGATTGTTCCCCTCCTTGGCAGTGTGGGTGTGTACAGCATATTCACTTGGAAATCAACCCAGGACCCTCATTGTATCCCTTGGCCAGGCCTCCATATCTATTACCTTTGCTATTTTAGAAGAAATCTGGATCTGGACCTGCACGTCATCACATTGCAGTCCTTGTTGCAAACTCTGCAGTCTGTCCATTTCTAGGCGAATGCCTAAAATCGACAAAGGGAGACATAGGTAAAAGTTTAAGGACTTGATAGAGGTTGAAGAGGCTGGCTGTATTTTGATGTGACACTAATTCAGTTACTGGATGCATTAAAGACTGTCTGATGAGATGATGAGCATAAGAGCAAACATTTACTGAGTAATTTCTACATGCCGGGCGCCATGTTAAATGCTCTGCATAAAATCATCTCCTTTTCTAATTAGAAAGATCACCTGAGGTAGACTCTCCTGTCATTGTCCCTATCTTGCCGATGAGA
>NW_006492667.1:0-1242 GCF_000325575.1 Pteropus alecto | reverse complement strand
GAAATGAGACACATTAGAGCAGAACTGAGCTCGCATTGGGTCCTGTGGGCACGGTGATGCTTTGTGGAGGAAGGAGACTTATATGTAGCTTGTCCAATGTGAGGGGCCTGTGAGGCTTCTGAGTGCAGAAGTGCAGCAGGGTGGTAAGTACAAAAGTCTAGCTTTTAGCCAGAGGCCTGAGAGATGGGAACATTTGGAGTTTCTACACAGGATGTTTAAAGTCCAGGGCCTGGCTTGTTTGTACAATATTGATTGACAATTGCCAACTATGAAGCCACCTAAATGTCCACTCATAAGAAAACTAACCTCCTACCAGTGTTAGTAGATGGAAATTAACCTTCTGATTTATAAAAACAAATAAACCATTGCTTCTACACATTATGCAGATAAGATTTTGTTTAAAGGGGACATCCAGAGGTGTTGTGTTGTTTGCTACCACTAAGTTCATACTATTTAAGGCCTTTCCCAGAAAGTCACCTTTTGGGGCCTACAACTGTCCAAAGCCAGATGAACCTTAATTCCCTGGTAAAAAGACCATCTGCTTGTAGAGAAGCCCGGAGCAGGCAAGCGTGGCCATGCAAGGCAGCATTTCCACGTGCAGGCTTCCTGCTCAAGCCTATTCAAGTTTTCCATTATTAAAGAAATCTTGGGGGAAAGAACAGCAGAATGTGTTAGAAGCTGTTCAGGCTGAACACACAGGCTTCCTTCCTGTTAGGTCAGCATCACCTACATACAGGATATATCTTTCCACAGCCAGGTCAGGGAGTTCCAGAGGGTGCCTAAACAGGAATGTTATTGCAATTATAAATTATGTAAAGTACATGCCTCCTGCAGGCAGCCATATGTCTGATTAGAACATCATATTTTAGCTACTTTTTGTGACTCAAACAGTATAATTCGAACCAATATGTATATGACTGCAGGGGATGAGAGTCATTGGTTAGTAATGAAAGTCCCAACATAAAAATAAAATGGTGTGTTAGGATCCAGCAAAGCCTGATTTGTTGGGAGTTTTATTTCTACATATATCAATAGTCACCTTCCAGGTCTATTGGCCCTGCCCTTCAACTATAATACACCAATCACATGAAACTTCACTCATTTGTGTCTCTTGTCTTCTCAAGATGTTGGTGGAGGTTTCCATACAATTTAATGACCTCTAACAGATTAACTATATAAATCGTGGATTCGACAGCTGAATATAGATTCGCACTGTAAATACTTCTGGATAAACCAAGAACA
>NW_006492666.1:0-1243 GCF_000325575.1 Pteropus alecto | reverse complement strand
TGGTTCGGACACATTTCTTATATCGAAAGTGGAAACATTCTCCAAAAGAACAATGCCTGAAAATTCTTTTATGCTCCGCAGGCATTGTTCCCCTCCCTGCCTCTTATCGTCTCAAGCACATTCTGTGGCCAGCAGCCTGGGTACAATTAACCCCATTTTACTAACTGGGCAGCGAAGCTCGAAGAGGTCTAGGGGACGTGCCCACAGGAGGAGCGGAGCTGAGACAAGAAGCCACGACAGCTGGCTTTGAGCAGAGCACCCAGATTACCAACTGCTGCCACAGCCCACCCAGAGGACCGGCCCGCACCGTCGACTTACTGAGTGCGAGCTCTTTAAATTCCGGAAGACTGGCAGCCGCACAGAGCTGGTAAAAGATGTGGTAATTCCTCTCGTCATCCGCCTGAAGGAGGAACAAAGTTAAACAGTTTTAGGGCAGTGACCCCTCTAAGACTGTCCCCTCGGCCATTCTGATCCGAGGTGCTCTGGGTGACAGAGGTCAAGACTTTTCCTGCCGTATTCCTCCACACCTCTGCCCCTTTCAACTCCCACCTCCAGATTTTCCATTCACTATTATGAGGCCTTCTGTCAACCTGAGGATTTTTACCTCTTAAGAGAAAACATGCATTTTCTTTTTCCTCCTATAAAGAACATCATTGCTATTCCACAAATGGTGGGTCCATCAATCAACACACACTTATGCAGAGGGCTGCGCTGCTGGGCTAATGTTGCACGAACTGTTATTTCCCTGGTGTGGGCTCCCTTTCTCCTCTGGGAGGCTTGGAACTAAGGAAAAGCTATGCCCTTGCCCATCACATCAGGCTGGTCAGCCAGGAAAGGTCCACGACTGAGAGGGGACTTAAGAGTGAGCGTCTGGGCCAGACTTGCTTAAGCTGGCCGTCATCAGGGGGAGGGGCCTTCAGGAGGCCTGAGCAAAGAGGGCAAAGAAAGGGAATGCTCCAGGGCTGTTCGGTGAAGAATCTGGCCAGCGCTGTGGCCAGCACCCCAACCCGCACCCAGCACAGCAGGCTGTTTGCTTTGCTACAGCGAAATGAAGGGTGTGGGGTTGTCACACCCAACCTGGGAGGTCGATAGAAAGCTGGGCAGAAAAAAGAGAAAACAATAAAGCTGGTTAGAAAATTCTTTGGATATTTGGTAAGCATTAGCATAGAGACAGGCACCATGGAGAAAAAACAGTTGACACTTTTTTTTGATGTCCCCTTTGAATGCAGCTGAGATGTCAAAG
>NW_006492665.1:0-1241 GCF_000325575.1 Pteropus alecto | reverse complement strand
CACAGTCTTCCCTGCACCAGATTCTCCACTGTCAAACAGTGACCGAACATATGTGAGAAATTAAGCTTTGTGAGAAATGAAACTATCTACACCATCAGCATTTACTACTTTTGCATCTATTTTTATATGTCTGTCAGAGTCTACTAGATCATTCTCTTCAGCCTACGTATAGCTCATCTTACTTCTATTGCTTAGCACTGACAAGAAGTAGAGAAATTCATTCACTATTTATGTAATACACATTTCTTCTGCACTTAAAATAGCCAGGCTCTCTTCTAGGTGCTGAGACCTGGGCCCAAGGGACCCAAAAAGCAGCCACTCAACAACTAGGCAGTAAATGAAACAATTAGAAAAAAACTCTATGAAACAATGTGAGTGTTCTTCATTTTACTTAGACTAAAGACATGGCCCAAATTAAGTCTTTGAAGGAATAGGCATTCTTTAAGTAGGCCTTAAAAACGAAACACTGGTAACATACCTAAACTGCTCAACCTTCGGATGGTTGTATGGTGCTCACTGACCTGTATTGGATTCTGGCCATGTCCAGAGAAGGGATTTTACATTGCTTACTCCCAGGTAAGTCCTGTGAAACTTACAAGACTGGACTAGCAAGTGAGTACTTTGCAGTATTATTTTACATTCCGATGCATTCTAAACCTTGTAATAAGTGAAAACAATATCTGGTTTCAGGCCGATCATGCCATTGCTTTAGTATACGGGCATTAACTAATTTCTTCTTTTGGTTTGTCCTTTTCTATTGAGAGTAAAATACTAATAAGGCTCAGAATAATGATACATACGTGATTAGGATAGACTGATTCTCCCGATCTAGAAGAAAAACCGTGGACAGTCAGCATATATACCAGTTACACAAACAAAACTTTGTACAGGAAAACACTTAGGATATTGAATGTAAGTACCATTTACAATGGACTTTTTCAATGTAGTATTGTTAAGTTATATGTGTTATTATTCTTACGCTTCTTAAATTCGGGAAGAGAAACATAAAACATCATCATATTTTAAATTCCTTAAGCCCCCACAGAAAGTGTGTTCCGGTTTAAAATAAAAAGCAGTTCTTGCCAAAGGCAGACACAGTCCCTAGTTGTCATCTGCAGATTTCAGTGTCATTCTGTTTGCTGATTAATGCATATAACTGAAAAATGCATAATATGCTAAGGGTTTGGACTATAGTTTAATAGGTTAAAATAGAATTAATCAAACCATGATTGAGATTTACT
>NW_006492664.1:0-1240 GCF_000325575.1 Pteropus alecto | reverse complement strand
CCTTTTTTGCCTGTGCTCGGCTCCTCCCCCCAACTTCGTCCCTGACCCCTGGCAACCACCGGTCATTCACCTCTGGAATTTTGTCTTTTCAAGTGTGCCCCATAAATGGAACGGCGCGATGTGTAGCTTTCGGGGGATCAGGTTTGTTTTCACTCAGCGAAGTTCCCTGGAGAATCACCCAGGTCGTGGTATTTCTCAGTAGTCCACCCTTTGTTAAGCTTCGTGACGTTATTTTTAACCCAGCCTCTCTGCGTGGCACGCTGTATGTAGCATGCTTGCGTGTGTGTGCTTGCGAGAGTGTCAGGGCCCTACAGGACCTTAGTCACTATTTCGGCCATGTGTCTGGGGCTGGGGTACAGATGGACAGGTGAGGGGCCCAAAGGGTGGTGGGACACGTGGCGAAGAAAAAATTCCCAGCTCAGGTTGCCTAGGAACCGTGCGTGTCTTCCTGGGTGTTTGGTGTGATCTGGGGATTGCCGGCTGGGCCTCTTGCCCTGGGACCTGCGGAGAGCCCATCTGGGCAAGCCTAGTCCCTCGAGACTGGAACCTGCAGCACCGCAGACCCTTGAGAAGCTGTGGAATTGGTGGCAAGGGCAAACCGTGTCTGTCCCTTAAGGCCTAATCATTTTTTTGAGTCCTCTAACTACATTATCCATTTAGAGTCCTCTGAGCCTGTCGGTTTTCCTGACGTGGCCCAGTGTGAAGCCTCTGCAGTTGTGCCTCTTGACAGGTGGAGAGTATGTGGTCCTAGACCAGATTCACACAGTCCCGAAGCAGAGTCAGTGGCGGGGGCCTTCTCAGGTCCCTAGAGACCTCGAGTGGGGGAGAGGAGCTCTTCCCCAGCAGGCAGGGGTCAAAGCCATAGCCAGTGACAGAACAGCTACTCCTTGAGCTGCTTAAGTACCTGGATCCTGAAAAGGGCACTGGGTCAGGATTTGGGGACCTGGGCTCTGGCCTTGGACAAGAACTGGCATGTCGCATGCTTGCTATATTCTTTATATATCCATAAATGGATGGGTATATCCACCCATTGTGTGTGGATGGATGGATGGATAAATGAGTAGATGGATGGATGATGAATGGATGAGTGGATGGATTGATAGATAGATGATGGATGGATGGATATGGATGATAGGATAGATGGATGATAGGTGAATAAATGGATGGCTGAAAGTTGGATGAATGAATGATGGTGGATGGATGGTTGATGGATGGTGGATGGATGGATGATGGATGATGG
>NW_006492663.1:0-1241 GCF_000325575.1 Pteropus alecto | reverse complement strand
GTCAGAAAACCTGGACTCTGGTACCGGCCTTGATGTTAAACTAGCTGTGTACCATGGGCAGGACGTGGAATCTTTCTGAGCCTCCATTTTCTATAGGTAACAGAAGAAAAACAACCTGGCTTTAGCTTTGGGATGATTAAGTAAGATGACACCTGCAAAAATCCTTTATAAACTGTCAGTGTGCCACAGATGTACAATGTCTGCTTTAAAAATTTATTCCCAAATATAGGAGCAAATAAAAACAATTATACAATATGACTTTTTTTTTTTTTTTACATTGTCTTCCAAAAACTCAAATCTGCCTCGTACATTTAGCTCTACATCGTTAGTGACTTTGGAAGAGGAAATTTTTGCCAACCCGACTAAACCGAGCTGAGTCATAAAGAGGTCCATCGAGTTTCCAAAGTCGTTTTGCAGGTAAACTTGAATCTGCTGTCCTTCCCGAGGACAAGTCCTTCTCCTCTTGGAGCGTTTCCGGTGGCGTTTCTCTGCACCGTCGCGCATCTCTGACACTCTGAAGTGTGGGGATCGGCTTAGTAAGTCTACCTGGAAAGCAAATGCTCATTTCTCCCTGGCACCATGGAGGATGATTGACGCCTGTCTGCGCTTGATTATTTTATAAGTAGTGTTAGTTAAAGGCTACCTAGTTCAAATACATAGTCCAATATTGTTAGAATGCAATAAAACTAATAGTCTATTAATGTGGGGGATTATTTCTACCACCGTTAGCGGGGTGCGGGGGGGGGAAAGTACATAGAGATCTAAAGTTCTTCAGAATGGGCCAGATCTTCATCCGACCCTCACGTGTCCTCCGTGGCCTCCACCTTCACATCACTTGTCCACACCACCCGGAGCTTATTTTGGACGAACATCTGATTTGAGTTGGGTCCAGAGACATTACCGTAGATGTGCAGTGATCAGTCATGTCCCTCTGAGGACTAGACGGTGGGTTCTCCACCTTCTGCATTCCATCACACGGTTCACTGCATTTCAAGAAGATTACTCTACTGTATTCTAACCCAGAGGCTTCCACAATTAAGAATGAATAAATGAACAAACACACACACTAGGCTGTGTGGAGAGAAGTGGAGAGAAAAACACAAAATTCCCTCCTGAGTAGCATCCTTTGCCAGAATCTCCTGGTAGAGAAAACGTCAAGATGGCCGTACTAATTGCAATGAAATACAAATAGGGCAATGATACATTTGGATAATGAAAAACAGACCAGCTACAGGGGTTTC
>NW_006492662.1:0-1240 GCF_000325575.1 Pteropus alecto | reverse complement strand
GTACGCGTGCCCCGCCCTCGGCCACCGCGCGCGTGCGCTCCGGCCCTGCGGCCACGGGGCAGAAAGCCGGGCAGAGCGTCTGCCCCGGGGACTGGCAGTAAAACCTCGGCAGCCAGCGAAGCACGTCGCTTTTTCTCCGAGAGCTAAAGTCCTGAAACGGAGTCATAAACACAATTACACCGTCTCCTGCCATAAATTTTGCCGTTATGAAGCGCTGTGATCTATTCCCACTCCCACCCAGCTCCGCAAGACCATCCAGCCCCTCGGGCCCTAACGAAAGCGTGATTTATGGGTGTTTTTCCCGCGTCCTCGTCCTCGTCGTGGGGGAGGGGTGTTCCTAAGCCCTGCGTCGTCACAGAGGCCCAGGGCTGGGACAGGGCCCGCAGGCCATCTGCGTGCTCTGGGGAGGGGCCGGGCCAGGGTGCCGCTGTGGGGGATGTCTTGAGACAGCTCACCTCAGCCACCACCCTTCCCCCGCTCCCCCTCGGCTAGAGGGTCCCCTGGGGGCTCTGGAGTCGAGATGCTGGGCTGGGTGGCGGCACCCGCTGTGTTCACCTCGCGAGCATGAACTGCAAGGGCCGGCGGAGGACCCGGTCTCCTGGGACCAACGTCCAGTGAGAGAAATGGCGAAGGCTGAGCCGACACGCGTGCTCACCGGGTACCGAGAGGGAAATCAGGGCTGCTCGGGGGGCTGGGGAGGTCCGGCCTCAGAGCGGTGACCTCGGCCAGACCTGAGGATGAGGGGGTGACTGGCACAGACCATGGGAGCGGCAGGAGCCAAGGCCACCACGCCCGAGAACGAGCAGGAGGTCCCGGAACGGAGTGAACGGGGAAGGAGGCCAGGGAGCAAAGGGGGTCGGGCCTGGGGGCACCAAGGGACTCGGGCTTCTCCGGGCCATGAGATGGGAGGCCAGGAGGGTCTGGCGTGGTTCGTGTTGTTAGAGGACCCCCATGCTCTGGCAGAAGGCTGGCTGGACGGTGCCCGGGCTGGGCCAGGGCCGCGACGGGCAGGCGGGGCTGTCCCCAGCCCTGCCGGGTGGAACGGGGAGGCGAGGCTGGGCGTGGGAGCCTTTTGCTGACGGGGAACAGTGTGGGGAACAGCATGGGCGTGGACACCGCGAGGCCCGAATGGAGCAGCGAGAACTGCCAAGACCCGCAGGGCCGACCGCGCTGGCCCGAGCCTGGCTGCTTGGGGTCAGTCACGCCAGGTGGAGAAGCGTCTGGGCTGATGCGCCCAGCG
>NW_006492661.1:0-1240 GCF_000325575.1 Pteropus alecto | reverse complement strand
GAGACTTAGTTTGTAAGGCAAGGGAGAGGCACTGAATGTGTTTGAATACACTGCTTTTTCACATGAAAAGGTTTCTTCCTAGACGTCTCTACCTATCTCAGTTCTCCCCAGATTCTATCTCCTCCATAAAGACTTTTCTAACCACTAACTATAGTTAATTCCTCTATTATTAGCGCCTAACCAGATGGTGGTAACATCTGTCTGTAAGAAGAAAAACAAAGTAGTACAAGGGAGAATATATCTTTTTAATAACTTCTTTTATTCTGAAACAATCTTAAACTTACAGAAAACTCGAAAGTATCATATAAAGGTTTTTTTTTTCCTGAACCATCGGAAAGTAAGTTGCCCCATTATGTTGGACAGTTCAGAATATATTTCTTCCAATCAAGGGCGTTCCCCTAATACCAACAAAAGGACCATCAAAATTAGAAATTAACACCAACACCTCACTCTCATTCAATCTTCAGGCCCCCCTCAACGTTCGCCACTTCTCTAATAAAGTCCTTTATGGTCAAAGCATCTGGTATGGAATCACGCGACAGGATTAAGTTGTCATCTTTCTTTAGTTTCCTTCAGTCTGAAACAAGTCTTAATGTTCAGGACCTTGATACGTTGAAAGATTTTGCACCAGTTATTTTGTAGAAAGTTTCTCAGCTTGGGTTTGTCAGATGTCCCCTCATGATGCTTTTTCGGCGGGAACATCGGAGGATGTCACTGTCTTCTCGTTGCACCCTGTCAGCAGTACGAGTGTCGGTGTGTCTGTGGCTGATGGTGTTCACTGTGATTCCTTGGTTGAGGAGGTGTCTGCCAGGCTTCTCCACTGATTTTCCAAGTGCTTCCTAGGAAGATGCTTTGAAACTGTGTAATGTCCTATTCCTCAGAAAACTGTGAATTTGTCTATGTGTATATTTATATATTTGAATATGGACTTACGGTTTCCTATTTTGATTCAGTGGATTTAATTATTATCACGATCTATACTAATGCCAGATTTGTCCGGTATTAGGCCAGTGGGCACCCTTTAAGTTGCTTTCCGTGTCTTTTTGACATAGTCCCCGTCATTCTTTAACTACTTTCTTCCTGGCATGAGAGGAAGTTCACAACTCATCTTGTGCTTTCCCAGCACCAGCCGTGGAATTAGCCATTACTCCAAAGAGTCCTGGTCCTTTTTAGTGGAAAATGGCATTTAGGAGCCAAGGTTTGGGCACCAGGTGCTCTCATTGATGCTGGGGTGGACAGA
>NW_006492660.1:0-1239 GCF_000325575.1 Pteropus alecto | reverse complement strand
ATACATAGTTATTATGATATTACCAACTCTAATTCCTATGTTGTACATTATATTCCCGTATCCTCCTTTTATTATCTTTTTCCCCCTTTTTCCTCTCAGTCCTACCTTTAATTGCTCGTGTTCTCCACTGATTGGACCAATTCCCTGTATACACAGTTTCCTACAGTGATCTCATCTACCTCATGGCTTTAAATGGATGAATGTAACTCCCAAATCTATATATGCATCCTGTATTCTTTCCTGTATTCCAAATTTATATATCCATCTGACTCTTTACTATTTATAATTAGATGGATGATAGGCTTGTCAAATTAGCATCTTCAGAAGAGTTTTTGAATTTTTCTTTCCTTCCCTTCTACGTTTCCCTCAAGACTTTCTCATATCACTAAATGACACTTTCACCCATCCAAGAACCCACTCAGGCCAAAACCCCAGGAGTCGACCTTGATTTGTTCCTTACTTTCATTCCCTACCTCTAACCCTCCATCATGATGTTTTGTTCTTTTTCTGAAATATATCTTCTTCCCCTGTTTAAAGAGCAATCACATTGAAAACTTGTAAAAGGTGGCAACACAGATTGTCTTCAGACTAATGCAGTAGGGAGGAGACTCCAGTGTAAACCGAGCTCAACTCCAACTAAGACAGTGATAACTGAAGTTTTTAAAGGTAAAACGGGGAAAAAGGGACTATTGGGGAGTGAGAAAGGGGAAACAAAAATGGATCAGGGGGATCCTATGGAGAAATGGACAATTGCAAAAAGGAATAAGTGGAGAATTATCAGAAATGATTTGGCAGTGTGGGTTGGAAGAACGCACATTTTGTGATTTGGTAGCATTTCATTTTCTTAAGCAAAGAATCAGCATGGGGACTGGGGTCCTTTTAGAGACATGGCCTAGTGCAGGTGACAGCCAGGTTAAATTCAGTCAAGTCTCTTAGCCCACTGTTCACGCAAGTCCTTTGTGCCACATGGGAGTTTACACCCTCTTCACTGTTACCACCTTGTTCATGATTTGTCATCTGGACTTTTGAAAGTACCTCTTCAGGGGTCTCCTTGCATACATTCTTGCCCAGTGTTGATTAAGTCATGTGTTCATTAGTTGTTAAGAAAATGCAAGTAAAACCCACAGTGACGTATACCACTTGATACCCATCGGAATGGCTATAATAAAAAAGACAGTCAGTAACACGTGTTGGTGAGGATGCAGAGAAATTGGAACCCTCATACATTGCTGGTAGGAA
>NW_006492659.1:0-1240 GCF_000325575.1 Pteropus alecto | reverse complement strand
ACCAATGTCACTCCAATAAATTTAATTTTAAAAAAAAATTTAAAGACTGGTCTCAAAGAATGACCAACACCCCAAGTTGCGTCTGTCTTCCTGGGGCTCCCCATTGGTGACGGGCTGGCAGGACCGGACCCTGGGTGTGCAGCATACTGAATCTTGGCCACCTCTCAATCTCTTTGGGCCTAAAATAACCTCTTTCTTCCTACTTACCTCGCTGGTCTCCACCTCCAGGTTTACCTACATCTCAGCTCCAAGGATGAATCCTGGCTGCACACAGAAAGAATTAAAGAAGCATCAGCCAATCTCTGAGACTGAGTATCAAGTCACCATTGACATCCCTTTGACTCTGGTCTCGTGGCCCAGACACATTCATGGGCATCTGGTGCCCTGGAGTCTGAGGCCTTGACTTAACCTGCGTGGTACCTGCTGACCGAGCCCCCAGCTGCCTCTGTCATCTGCCCCGCTCACCTCACCAGCCCCTTCCCCAGCCCTTGCCAGAGGCCTTTTGACAGAATTCCCTGATACCTGCTTAAATGTTCAATCTGATACCGTGCTTCCTAAGGCATTTGTTAAATCTTTGACTTTTACTTTATAATAGGTTTAAATGATCACAGAAAAGTCACAAAATAGTAGGGAGTTCCCATAAGCCCTTCGTGCAGCTATCAAACCAGGAAACAACACCAGTAGAGTTCCCTTCACCCAAGTGCAGATCCTGTTGAAATCCCACCGGTTTTGCCATGAATGTCCTTTTCCTGGCCCAGGTCACAATGCTGGTGAGTTGCGTTGTCTCTTTGGTCTCATTCAGTCTATGACAGTTCTTGGTCTTTCCTTGTCTTTTGCCACCTTGACACCTTTGAAGAATTCTATTTAGGTATTTTAGAAAGTCTCTCAATTTGTGTCCTGTGAAGTATTTTAAGTGGTAATATTGCATCATATTATTTCTGGCTTAAAATTCCTATTTCCATATCACTTATAGAATAATGTCTTAAACTTCCGATCTGGACATATGGATACTCGATCACATGATCTTGCTGTCATTTCATTCTCTTTATGGCAGAACCATCCAGTTCTGCAGGCATCCTGGACCCCCCGTAAACATATTCTCCAGCATCTTCATCCCACTACATCTAAAATCCCTTTTTTCCTTCCCCTTCTCTACCATGTGAACTCCTAATCGTTGTTCAAGACACTTATTCAGGCAAATAACGCTAGAAGCTACAACATCGCCCCTGTCTTAGCAGCT
>NW_006492658.1:0-1240 GCF_000325575.1 Pteropus alecto | reverse complement strand
ACTCAAATTCAAATGTTTGGTTTTAAGAAGTCAAGCTATATGAATAATAGCAGAGATTTTTCTGAAAGAAGTCAATGTATGAGTCAATATATGTGTCATTATTTCATAATTGAAATTAAATAAATGCATGTAACTATATAGAACTATGAAGAGGGATATATTTCATAATGTATTTTTAAAATACAGTAATTTCATAGTCATGCACTGATGAAATAACCAACCAGAAGTAAAAGTTTAAAAGTATGGTTGAATGAATAAAATAGCTACTGCCTATTTTCTTTTGTTTTCTATTTTATTTATTATATGTTTTATCTTGTTACATCAAGACAAATTTGATAGCACACACATTTTTGTAGACATCCCCTTGCTTTTGGAGCAAATTTAGAATTATCAAGAGAAAATGTGTGTAAGATCATGACACCAAGGAGAATGATAAATGGTCTATTCATTATAATTTTCATTTAAACTAAAGCTCAGCACAAAGCTGACAATACAAAAACAACCACAGCGACTGCAAAAACAAAAACCTCAAGGGTTTGATTCTAAACACAGTGTAGTTTATGTTTATCTAGTTTTAATTTATTTTGATATGATTTTGGTGGTCACTCATGAAAATATTATAGTAATCACAACATCTAATTTAAAACTGTAATCACATTTAAATAATTCATAAAGCATACTTTTTAGTTTTTTTGAAAGATAATCAAGTTTTAATGCCACTTGAAATGCCTTTTTATCCCTTAAGTAATCTCAGTATCAATCTAAACTGTACCTGACCAACAAGAGAAACAGAAATGAATGTCGTCTTGCTGGTTTGATGAAGATGCTGCAGAGAAAATAGGGGAGGGATTCTTTCCCAAAAGGAAAATAATTGTAAACACTGTCTCATAGCGATAGGTATTTGATAGCTCACACTTGTCAGGTTTTTATAGGTTTTCTCATAAGTGGATTCAATTTGTTCTTGAAACGCAAGTGGAATCTGCTGTTTCTATTGAAACCATTATAGTTTTTCCAGCACGCAGTTTTTCCACAGAGAAGTGTATAAGATGCCCCCTGAATTATGTAAAATACATTTGTATTCATTTAATCAATTCCATTTAAAATGTGGTTTAGGTTGAGAACTGTTTGAAAACTTTAGAATGATATCTGGTCACCTGGGAATTTAGCATGAGAATATAAGCTATGGCATGAAAAATAATGTTAATGTTATTTTTGTCAAGCCATTTGTTCAAACTAAAAT
>NW_006492657.1:0-1239 GCF_000325575.1 Pteropus alecto | reverse complement strand
GTCTTAGGATTCCAAACAAAACTTAATTCAGCCCAGTGCTTCTCTTATCAGTGAGTAGCTGTGAAAATGGCCATTAACCAAAAGGCTTGTAATCTTCTTTGGAAAGCTCTGAAGGCAGACTGCCTTCTTAAAAAACCAAAATGTACTTATTTGCCTATAACAAAGACTTTCTCAAAGTGATTTTTGCTCTATAAATAGATTTCATTAACCTATTCCGTTTATTATCCTATTCAGTTAATTACACTCCTTTTTGTCCTGAGGTCTTGCTGAGCAGGAGAATGATGTCATGGTCCACTGGCGCAAGGTGGGCTGTGTAGAAATTTGCCTAGAAATCGTCACAAGAACGGTTGCAACTTCATCAGCATCTCCACCGCAGCTCAGTTGCTCCCCCTTGTGGGGGACGTCCCTTGTCATCCTTCGATGCGACTGATGAGAAATGGTTCGGAGTTCACTGAAACCTTTTGAAGTTGCTCCAGTCTTCAAACAAGAAATGAACTCTTTTAGAAGGTAGATTTCGAACATAATATTTCTTATGAGAAAGAACTTTGGGGCCATGCTCAGCCTTACTTACTATATATAAATTCTCTGTAGCCACCAAACAGTGATCGGAGAGCTGAGCTCATCAAGGATTGACGTGTGGTATCATGGAAAGGGCACTGGATCGAGAGTCAGGAGACATGGTTTCTAGGCTTGTCCTGTCCCTTACTTCCTGTGCAGGGCTGGGAGTGGGAATGAATCTCTACTTAACTTTTCCTTGTAGGCAAAGACCATATTATGCTACTACTACTACTACTATTACTATTACTACTGATTCTTGAGTGCTTCCTGGGTGCTAGGTATTATAGTAGATGTTTTACTAGCTCATGAAATCTTTACCTGCCAGAGAATGTCAGTATATCTCCATTTGACAGAGGAGGAGACTGAGGCTCAAAGAGGCCCCGTGACCTTGCCTAAGCTCATATGGGCCTGCAGGAGTGAGGGCCCAGGGCTGTCTGATTTCGGGCCTGTGCACATTCTTCCTCAAGATCTATGACAAGCAGCGTTGGTCTTAGCAAACCCTCACCTTTACAACAGTGATTCCCAGTCCTGCTTGAACATTGGAATCACTGAGCGAGTGTACTTTGAAGAGTATGGAGGCTGAGATCTATCTCCAGGGCGATACTATAACTTGTCCAGGGTGTAGCCTGGGCAGGAGGATTTTTAATGCTCCCCAGTGTATTGTATTTTGCAATCAGATCG
>NW_006492656.1:0-1239 GCF_000325575.1 Pteropus alecto | reverse complement strand
CTCCCGCCCCAACAAAGACTGATTTCTGAATCGGAGCCGTATTTCACTAATATCGAGAACCAGCAGCTAACACAGTGTCGATAACACAGTCAATAAATATGAAATAAATGAATTAACACATTTTTAAAGAAGGGCAAGAACTGAGCAAGTAGGAAAATTTCATTTCCAATCACAAAGTGGCAATTGACATATAAATGATAAAGACAAGTGCTATAGCAATTCAAAGAAGGTATAGAAGTTCTTGTGAGATTTCCAGAAGAGAAACCATTTGAGGAAGAGAGAGATGGCTTGTGAATGGTTCAGTAGAGGAGTCACAGAGAAACATGTCTTTGATCTAAACTTGAGTTTAAATCATGATTGCACTGCAGTGGTATTGCAGATTAGGATCATGGCATACACTCACTATACTGAGACTTGTACAGTTTATGAGGATTGTTTCAATATCCAAAACAAGTACAAGGAAGGCATGTAATGATGACAAAGACAAAGATGATGAACCATTACTTAATGACTGAATGACTGTTAACACTAAGATATTAAAATCAGCAAATTGTGAACAACAGATCATAGCCAGGTCTCAAAATAATTTAATCCTTGAGAAGACACCATAGAAACAGAAGGATAGGAAAATTCATCCCCAAATAAACTGCAATGGACCTGATCACTGAAATAGAATTCATGTCTTTGTAATGTTTAAAGATTCTTTGTATATTTTTATATGGATAAGAGCATTTTAGAGTACTTCATCATTTGATCCTTAAAACAAGCAAAAATCTTGAGATAACAATTGTTTGTTCCTTCCTATTGACTTCTCGCCACCAAAGTTGAATTCATAATCAAGCACATTGGGTTCTGCTTCTGGAATATCTTTAATTTATGGTCTGGTTTTCAAGGCTGACCCTTAATATTTCTTGTGGGAGTTGCTAATTTTGTTTTCTTCCCTTTTGAATGGGTCCTCCAAGAATGGTCTTGGTAAAATGCAACTGTGATCATATGAATTGAGTTCACAGTTCAGTGGCTTTGTGCTTACAGATACCCATGATGCTACATCTTCCTCCAGTCATTTCTCCTGTCATTGCCTGCTTCACTTTCCAGGATTAATTCTTATCTTGAATTATGGTTTTCTCTCCACCAAGAATTTTCTTTCTGTTGTCCACTTGGAAAACACACTTACATTTTCAAAACTCAGTTTTCATCTTATCTCTTTTGTGAAGTATTCTTTCTTGTGTTGTAATCACA
>NW_006492655.1:0-1238 GCF_000325575.1 Pteropus alecto | reverse complement strand
CCTGCAGACCTGTTAGAATGTTGAAATGGCCTGTAGCAAAATTTTCAGGGAACTGGCCCTAGCCTGCATGAAGGCACGCATGGGCTAATTCCAAACATCAGGAAGTGACGGGTATTTCCATGAAAGCTTTGTGCAGGGCACAACCACTTGTTGGCTTATCATCTACATATGGATATCATTTCTCTTCGAGTAATCAAGAAAAACCAGAAAAATGGAACAGTGCATGTGGCAGTTTTTTTCAGGGATCGTGGTGGCACACTGAGGTATGCTCTGTACCATCTCTCAGTGCTGTCAGGTCTTCATTCATTAGTGTGAATTCCCAGTAGGAAGGAAGAAATTTTAAAAAATATATCTTAAATTTTCTTCTTAAACAGTTCACAGCCTAATTCAAATAAAGTATGTAAGTCTATAATTGTGAAAAGACAAAAATACACTCCAAACAATAATTATTCCCTCAATATTTAAGTTTCCTTGAATATCTGTGACACCAAATTGATCAGCTTTAGGGTTACACTAGTTGGAGAATAAAGGAAAATTTCGCACAGTGATGTTTAGAGCACAGATAAAGCATGCATGGAAAATTAAAAGGTAGAAAATTAAGCATTGTAAATGAACAGAGGATCATGACAACCTCAATAGTTTCTTGATGACACTGAATCAGAATAAAGAACCTTCCAGTCCAGCATCATATCTCTGACAAAAGCACTAAATGATAAGTGAGAGAAGGCACATTTGTTAACGCCATGACTTAGTTTACTATTAACTATCAAGAGTTCAACTGGTCCATTAATAACTATCTGAGTCCTTCACTCATTATTTCTTTTAGTCTCTGCAAAGGGCACAGGTGAGGTTACCAAACTGAATTTCATGTTTTCACCCTTAGACAAGCTGTAGATATTTGTTGCTTGAAGATACACAGATATTCACTCATAGACAATGGTGAACAATGGAAAATGTCCGAAAATGACCTACACCACCCAGTTGAACTATAACGAGTGCAATATGAGGTCTATAACAACCAAATTGCTGAGCTCTGAGAAACAGAGAAATACTTCCCAGAAACAAATGAAGGGACGCCTCTGTAAAACTGATGACAGCGCAATTAAATTGCAACCTTCCTAAAGAGAAAGGAAAGCAAACAAACCCAACATGTGATTGCTTCAATTTATAAAGAGGAACTAAATTAAAATCTCAGTTTATCAGATAAAACAGATAATTTTAAACATTTAACAAAAAAA
>NW_006492654.1:0-1238 GCF_000325575.1 Pteropus alecto | reverse complement strand
GGTGTATGTCGTAAAAAAGATAAAATAAAATTATGCATTAAATAAACTTCACCAAAAGCTCAAGCACCAGAAAAACTATAAAACAGTAGCAATAGCTTGCAGCATTTATTACAATCAAGTCAGGCTAAGGCAAGTATGTGACAAGATTAGAGGTAAAAGGCAGAGCACAGTGTAACCAGAATGAATTGCATGTGGAATGAGTGAGAAATAAGTCTAGGGCCATATAGGAAAACAGTGCATGCCATCCTATGAGATTTGGACTGTTTCTTAAATACAACAGGAAATCACTGAGGTCTGTTGCCCCATGATCTTAAGTGGTGTAAGTGAATGGTCGGTATGGGAACATCTGAGCATACAGAAACATGGCAAATCATTCATCCAGCGGGGAAATCTGCCCTCACCTTTGTACTGGGCTTTGATGGAGCTATAGAGTGAGATTTGGAGATACAGAAAGAGGGAAAGGCTCACAGGCACAGTAAGGGCACCCCTTATGGAGAGGAAAACCTGCCGCAGAACAGAATGCAGTTGGCTTTGTTGTGCCTAATGAAGAAAAGGAAGGGATGGTCCGCACAGAACCTTGGCCCATATTTCATGCAACATCCCACAACCACTATGCCTGAGGCAGCCGCGGCCTCCGTGCCTTCCTCATTCACCTCCACAAAACTCTTGTGCACAAACTTGGACAGACACAGGTCTCTCTCGGTTGACATTGCCAAAAAGTCAGCTTTACCCTGTTGAAAGGCATCAATAATTCCCAGATGTTGAAGCACAGATCCCATGTCATAATCCTCTTCCAGTTTAAATCTTGGAAGGAGAACTTCAACTTCAGTACTCTTCATACAGTCTGGCCTGGTCCAGGCTATGAATTTCTCAAAAGTGAGATTTTTCTCCACCTGAAAGACCATAGTTAGACGTTACGATTCATTGTTCAGCACATTTAAATATGCACATGGACACACGCAAGTACACCTTCTTCTCTTATAGATGAGTGTCGACTGTCACACAGGACCAGTGGAAACTTTATCTGCCAGGAAATTTGTGAGATCTTGCGCTTGTGCTGTTACATACATGCCTTCCTTGCCAAGCAGGGGAGACCTCAAACCACCTAGGGGTACAAAGACCGTGGCTGCTCCCCTCCTGACCCAACAACTTCAGAGAGAAGTTCTCTTATCCTGACAATTGTCAATGCCCAGCTGACTGCCTCTTTTTCTTTTACCTATGCTTATTTTTGAAGACAA
>NW_006492653.1:0-1239 GCF_000325575.1 Pteropus alecto | reverse complement strand
CTCTCCCTGGAGGCTCCTCCCTCCAGCTCCGCACCCCTACACTAGAGCCACCTCTCTACACAGATGGGGCCACGTCCCCTCACTCTCCTGCATAATGACCTTCTAGTGATCACCGTCACCTCCAAAAACCCAACTGCCTCGGCCTAGACATCTACACTCTTCCCAACCTAGTCCCACCCACTAGCCAGTGTCACTTTTGCCACAAACCTTCTTCCCATTCCCTCCCTGGCACAGCCGGCATGCTGGGTTTCAGCTGTTAAAGCTGCAGGCGTCACGCTGTGCCCAGCGGGGCTGACACCCATCTACCCATAGGATTCAGGAGGTAGAGCCCCGATTTGGAGCCAGGCTGCCCGGTTCACTGTGTGAGCTGGGGCACATTACCCGACCTGCCCTGTCTCACTGTGCTCGTCTGCAAAATGGGGGTGACAACAGCAGTGCTTATCTCACAGTGCTGTTGTGGGAACTAAATGAGTTCTTGTAACTAAAGCGCTCAGAATGGAGGTTTGCGCTCACGGACAGGGTCTGCGGCTCACTCACCTCGGCTTCCCAGTGCCTAACACAGGGTAGGTAGCTCTTAAACGATCCAGTCCAACAAACATCTAACACCAGTGCCCAGACAAAGAGAGGATTGACACTGACAAAAATAAAACTGATTTAGGGATGATGATTTTTTATTTCAGACATGCGGAATTCAAAAAGATGGAGGGACACAGACCAGGAGAAATGATGCACAGGGACCCATGACCAAGGTTAAGACAAGAAAGAAATGTCTGAGAAGCATGTACCTTGGCGGTGTGACTCTCGGTCCACCCCACACCCCAGGGCTGTATCATTTTGTCTGCGTAGCACTCCCATCCAGGCCTCTAGAGTGAAGTCCTTTCTTATTTGACCCCACTGCACCTTTGAATCTACACACTAGAAGGAGCTTCAGAGGTTATCTGCTCTGTGTTATACGGATGAGGAAACTGAGGCAGAGGCAGATATCTCTCTGTCAGGACTGCTGTGCCTACAGTCACACACCACAGTATCACAGCTGGTGTCCCTGCAGTCACCTGAAAATCCCAGTCTGTCTCCTCTCTGGCCACCGACATATGTTCTGCTCCAAGCCACTTCCTAGCTCCTGACTCCCCCCCACCCAGCCCCAATTAGTCTCTCCATCTCCTCTCCCTTGCCTCCCCAACAGCCTCCTCCAGCTCTGTCCCCTGAGAACCACCAGGCATAAGCTCAGCAGAAAGTCCC
>NW_006492652.1:0-1239 GCF_000325575.1 Pteropus alecto | reverse complement strand
TCTTTGTTCCTTAATGCCTAGTATGGGCTTCGGTCCAGGGAGCATCTGTCAAACCTGTGGCCTCCAGCTGCCCAAGTGGTACTGCAGCAATACCTACACCACCACATGATCTAGGACTTCTGTTTTAAGATATCTTAAGGAGCTGGCGAGACCATATGCTACAGAGTTTGTTAAGTCTACAGAGGCTGTTAAAAATGGACACATTCCTTTTGTTTTATATTTTGATTCTGGGGTACGTGCTTCATGGAACCATTCTGGCTTCCTTGTCATGTAAGGGTATTGAAGAAAGTGCACAGGTATGGCAGTCAAGCTCTGTGTTTTTGTAGTTCCTGGGGTGGTTGGGGAGGCCGAAGAGAAGGCTCTGACCTCTCTAGAGACCCTGAATAACAGCAACCCCCACCTGTTTGTGCTGGGAAGGAGCTGGGCTGCCGGAGGCAAAGAGATGGTTCAGATAAACTGACAAGTTTCTGCTTAGAGTCTTTGCTAAGTTTGGAACTGAAGACGAGGAGGAAGACAGATAATGAGAAGAGGGCAGAGGCCAAGGTCAGGCTTGCCAGCTGGCCTTGCACTATTCTGGGCCATCTGAACTGAAGCAGTCACACTGGAGGAAGGAGTAGCAAGAATACAGGGGAGAGATGCCTGGTCGTAATCTGGTGGGATGTTGTTCCTTGCGCAAGGTTGTGATTAGTTTTCGTTCAGGTCAGAACCTGTGGAGGTTATTGACAACATGCTTCAAAAGCATTTGAGGAGTCGGGAGCCACCTTTAGAGCCAGTGTGTGGGCCACAAGCAACTCACTGGTATGACAGCCACCATCATAATGGTTCTTTGCCATTAAACCACCTCCTGGATCTAAAACGGGGTCACCCATCTTGATCTCCTGCATCAGTCACCAGATTGGACTTTGAATTTTTTTGGTTTGTTTCCAAAAATAATCCAAATCCATTATGAAGGGATGAAAATGTGTCATTATTCAGGAAACCCAAGAGACTATTCAATAGGCTCTATTGAAAATTTAAGAATTTTAGAAAGCAGCTTGAGCAATCACGCCATCATTGGAATAGGTATGTCTTAATGGTACCTCTTTGAAGAGGATCATATGCACTGGCTGGTGAATTCCTGTGACTCGTTAGGGGTCATTTATAGTCCACTCGTGCCTGGTGGTAATGGGGTGCCACCGGCACAGTTAGGGAAGGGAGATGCCAGTAGCAGCTCAAAAGCTCTGCCAGTCAGAGGACTTT
>NW_006492651.1:0-1239 GCF_000325575.1 Pteropus alecto | reverse complement strand
GTGTTGGTCATTGAAGACGGCGATGGAGAGGGAGGATGCAGACTTAGAGGCAGGTGGGCTTGGCCGCCTGCCAGACGGGATGTGACAATTCTGAACCCCCGTTCTTAGATTTCCTTGGGTGTTAACAGTGTGATCGTGTCCTCAGAGTGACTCATACCCGGGGTGGTTAAAGATCGCTCCCCAAACTGCTTTCTCTGCTCTCATTTTCCTGTAGGGCTTGTCTGTCTGGTCCACAGCCATATCGCCGGCGCCAAGAATAGTGCCTGGAGCCTGGTTGGCACTCAGTGAACATTTGTGAATTCATGAATGACTCTTCCACTCCCCAAAATGAATCCTTTGCTTTTTCTGTTTGAGACGCATTTGCCAGGTTCATTACGACTAAGCGAGTTCATTTTCCTTACACCTGACATAGGAGTAATGGGAGGACGATTTTTTTCTTAATCAAATATCAGCTTGCTTGAGCGTGTCAACACCAGGCCCTATAAATACCTCCGTCTCTACCGCACAGCGCATTTGAGGACCCACTGGGGTCACCTCTTGATGCATCTGTCACTGAGAAAGCACTCGAGGGGAACAGAAGGACCTTCTCGTGCTGTCCTTTCCAAGCTGGGTCCCCATGTAACAGCACTTCGTTTCTGACCATGGCACCCAGTAAAGAGGCAGCAAGCCATGCTCTGGGCAGGGCAAGGGAGCCAAGAAGTGTGAGATTTTATTGATTATTACGAAAATAAACTGCGGGGCTGAGACCTGCTGCCACAAAGCACAAGTGTGAAAATCCCACTTCTCTGGTGAAGAAAAAGCTCCTTGTTAACTAAAGATCTTCCCTCAGTAACACGGAAAGTAGAAGCAGCGGGTACAGACATTCTCAGCAATTCGAACGAATGAAAAAGTTTACCTCTGAAAGGTGACGTTGTAAATCATGTTTCCTTCGTAGTAGTTGTGTATTCTGCCGTCCTGTGCATTTTCCTTTCAACTGTTTTTTATTCCCCCAAAGAATCTAGGAAACAGGTTGTCCATTGATTCATGTCCTGCAATATGTTAGCTGTTAATAACATTCTCATTTCATAATTTCTCCCTCCTTTGAATGCGTTTCAGATGTTCACCTTGCAGATGTGAATTTTAAATGCTTACTGTTTTGATCATTTCGTGTTTCAGGAACTTTAAACAAATGCATAGCCTTCTTTTCAGAACCTTAAAGGGACCGTGAAAAGTGGAGGGGGTGGGGGACGGGGGGAGAGA
>NW_006492650.1:0-1238 GCF_000325575.1 Pteropus alecto | reverse complement strand
GCGTGTAAAGCAGACGTGCTAACCTCTACACTATGAAGCCACTCCAGAAACTTATTCTCTTGCAGTTTTGGAGACCAGAAGTCAAAAATCAAGGTGCCAACAGGGCTATGCTCCTTCCGGAGGTCTAGGGAAGGATCCTTCCTTGCTTCGTCTGGCTTCTAGTGGCTTCAGGCACCCCTTATGGCTGCATCACTCCGATCTCCGCTTCCATCTTCTCTTATAGGTACACTTGTCGTTGGATTTTGGGCCTACCTGGGCAATTCAGGATGATCTCTTCTTAAATTCTAAATAAGGTCACAATCACCAGTTCTGGGGGTTAGGACATGGGTATATCTTTTGGGGTGCCACTGTGCAACCTACCATAGGGTCTTGGATTTATCCCCAGTAGTGTGGCTCCCAAGCTTGTGCCTGTAACCATTTGACTTCCTGGCTCTCTCCTCTGGACTGGATGAGCTCTCAGGGTTCCTCTAGGCTAGCACGTGGGGTGTGGATTTCCTTGCTGTATCAGGGTGTTTGAGTCATTTGTCAAGCCTTGAGAAACCAGCATTTTCCACCACCGCTCTCCCATTCCCTCAGCCTCTGCCAATTCTCCCCAAGCCCTTTGGGCTGTTCACATCAGACTCCAAAATTCTCACACCTTACTGTGCTCAGGAGGTTAGGCCACAGGGGCTATGAGGCCAAACTCATACTGCCTTGGGTGAGGTGCATTTCTCTTGCCTCAGTGGCCACTTCTTCAAAATAGGAGTTGCTAGAATAGCAGGCATAGAGGGAAGGGCGGGCTAGAACTAATGAAGTTGATGGAAGGCCCTCTGAAGCTGTAAGGGTGATCGACGCGCTTGTTAACAACAGTCATAATCTAATAGCCTGTTCCCGATTTCCTGCTTCTTACTGTCTTGGCCCCAAGCAGCTATTTTCTTACAAATTAAAATCTACTCAGCTCCCTCCCTGTCCCTGAATAAAACTACCCTCAAAGCTCTTGCCTGTTACAGCGAGCCTTTTTAATAGACTTTTCCGTGTAGAGCTGTGAGACATATGTCCAATTAGCAGAGTAACTGCACTTAAATATACAAATAAACTGTTGACTGATAATGGCAAGATATATGTGAAGCTAATTTAAGGCAGTGTGGTTCAGGAACTGGGGCCCTGCCCCCTCCTGCTCCCTAGTCCCTCTCCATGCCTCTCCTTCCGTTCAGTTTCTTGCTAGTGGGACAGATCTTCATGTCCCACATTCTGGAGAA
>NW_006492649.1:0-1238 GCF_000325575.1 Pteropus alecto | reverse complement strand
AAAAAAAAGATAGGAAAACCAAAAGGGAAATATTGGAAGCCTCATTTGTTGACAAATATGATTGTTATTGTGAAATATAAATGAGTATAGTGATGGAAAAGGGTGTATGTGTGTAGAAAAATGTTAGAAAAGAGATTATAATAGTTTCTAGACACTCATCTAAAAATCTGGATGCAAGTTTTCTGCTGTATCAGGCTTAAGAAGAGCCCAATCTGCTTCCATGGTGTTCCTGGGCATGATGTTCTTTTTATGAAGTAAATAAAAGTTCCTAAGATTTTTGAGGAAAATTAATTTCAGTCTTTTTTTGTACAGCCATGTACCCTAAGGTACTCTGGCTGAGTAGGGGACCCTGGTAGGGCTAGAGAGTTTCCAAATGTTTGCATCTCAAAGACTGAGAGTCTTTTTGTACTCATCTGTTTTACTTCTTTCTTCTTTTGAGTAAATAATCAAGGGCTAAGTAATTTAGTTATATGTATTATATTAGATTTCTAAAATCGTATGACTCATTCTGAACATTTGCCTTTAAAATTGCCTGTTTTTAAAAATATTTTATATATTTTAAAGATAAAAATATTTTTAGTTTTCAAACATATACATATATACACATATATGATATGTATACATATCATATATGTGTATATATGTATATGTTTGAAAACTAAAAATATTTTTATCTTTAAAATATATAAAATATTTTTAAAAACAGGCAATTTTAAAGGCAAATGTTCAGAATGAGTCATACGATTTTAGAAATCTAATATAATACATATAACTAAATTACTTAGCCCTTGATTATTTACTCAAAAGAAGAAAGAAGTAAAACAGATGAGTACAAAAAGACTCTCAGTCTTTGAGATGCAAACATTTGGAAACTCTCTAGCCCTACCAGGGTCCCCTACTCAGCCAGAGTACCTTAGGGTACATGGCTGTACAAAAAAAGACTGAAATTAATTTTCCTCAAAAATCTTAGGAACTTTTATTTACTTCATAAAAAGAACATCATGCCCAGGAACACCATGGAAGCAGATTGGGCTCTTCTTAAGCCTGATACAGCAGAAAACTTGCATCCAGATTTTTAGATGAGTGTCTAGAAACTATTATAATCTCTTTTCTAACATTTTTCTACACACATACACCCTTTTCCATCACTATACTCATTTATATTTCACAATAACAATCATATTTGTCAACAAATGAGGCTTCCAATATTTCCCTTTTGGTTTTCCTATCTTTTTTTT
>NW_006492648.1:0-1237 GCF_000325575.1 Pteropus alecto | reverse complement strand
CTTGATCTTGGATTTCCAGCCTCCAGAACTGTAAGAACTGAGATAAATTCCTGTTGTTTAAGCCACCCAGGCTGTGATGTTTGTTATAGCCATCTGAACAACCAATACAATTTCTCTGAAGCCCCGTGTGTCCCCCACAGAAGAAGTGGAGTCTGTGCATGAAGATATCCTATTCTCTCCCATGCTTGTGGCCTGGCTCCCTCAGTGTCTCCACCCTTGCCTTCCTCCTGGGACAGTTTCCCTGCCAGGACTTTTTTCCTTGCCCGAGGAGCCAGATAACTGACCCCAAAGAAAAGGGGTGATTGCTAAGGAGGAGGGCAGTGAGACTCTGATACAAAAACTGGATGAATCTTTTTTGTTTTGTTTTGGTTTTTTTTAAGGCTTGGTTTGGGGTGGGGGTATGGCAGGTGATGGACAGGAAAGCTAAGAATCAAGGAACCACTGAGAACTGGTGGGGCATGGGGAGGGGAGGCATGAAAGGTTTCAGTGTGGAGACAGGGGCCTGAGGCAGACAGCAGGAGCAGAGGGGCTCAGCGGGTCACTGTAGGGCCTACCACATGGCCCTGAGAACAAACATCAATGGAAGCCAGGTCTGTGGAGTCATGAGGGCTGTGCCAGGCCCTGGAGAGCTTGCAGCCTGCAGAGGCTGGTATGAAAACTGGGTGGGATCGGGAAGAGGCGTGAGCCTCTGGATATCGTCGATCCAGTCAGCGAAGTAGGTGACGTTGGTGAAGACACTGGGGTAGATGGGGTGCCGGCAGTCCAAGCCCCAGCTGGCCAACCCCACCAGAACCCAGGAACTGAGGAGGTCACAGACGAGGGGACCCCCAGAATCACCCTAAGAAAGAGAAGAGAGTTAGTGGACAACAGAGTCGGAGACATTAGGTGGCCAGGTGGGACTTGTGAGTCTCCACTGTCCAGGTCACACTTGCATAGTCCTCTGTGAAAGTCCAAACACCAACCACCCAATGCGGACCCCATCCAAGTCACCCTGGTAGACACTGGTTCCACACTTCAAAGAGCTTCTGACTGACTCTCAGGAAGATCATGGATCTAAATCTATCAACAGGGGGACTCCACCTTCTGTCCCTGCCCCAGGAAGGGCTAGTGGCCCAGGATAAGACACTGCCAAAGGGGACAGGTGTATGGACAGGGCCCAAGATGGCCAGCCTGTGAGTGGAGCCTGGTCAGCCGAAGCCTCCACAGATCCCCAACTCCTGCCACACCCTGAACTATA
>NW_006492647.1:0-1238 GCF_000325575.1 Pteropus alecto | reverse complement strand
GTGAGTGGCTGCCTCCTCCAGGAAGCCCTCAGTGAGTCTCCAGTGCCCCTTCCCATTTAATGTGTGCATATGTGAAGTTATTACATGTCTCTCCTACACCGTAAGATGAAGAACAGAGACTACATTTTACTCATTACCATGGTGTCTGACAGACACATTGTACATGTTTAATTCAAGCTTATTAAAATGAAAACTGAAAGCAAATGGTTCATTCAGAATACATTCAACAAGCATTTATTGAGGCATAAAATAGCACAAAGTGGGAAAGAAAATTAGTGTATTGAGGGGTGGGGGGGATAGGTGTGGCAAATTCTTTATTCAAGGCCACATTATAGTAAGAGTTGACATTTCTGGAACACATTATTTGCCAGCAATTGCACTAAGTATTTTACATGGGTTATATTTAATTCTCGCAACTCTATAAGGTAGGAACTATCATTATCTTCATTTTACAAATGAAGAGGAGGAGGCAAAGAGAAGTTAAATGACTTGCCTAAAGACCCAATGCCAGTGGAACCTGGAGGGGTTCCAAAGCCTCAGCTTTGAACATGGGGGCCTGCTGCTTCCTGATACCTCCCACACATGAAGGGAACTAGACCCACAGGGCCTTTCTGAAAAAGAGAAGATAGCAATGGTGACCCTCAAGGGGGTGTGTAAATGTTAGCTGAAAGTTAATTACATGTACTTCAGGAATAAATACAGAAACATCTGAAATGTGTAAAAAACAGTAAGATTGCAAAGTAATGACAATTTGGATTAAAATATGAAAACTATAATATACTTTGCTGAGAGTGGGCTGGGGTTGTGTCTCAAAGGACACTGGGCGGTCTTCTCTAGAGGACCTCACTGCAGTAGAGTTTCTGGAGGCTTCACAACACAGGATGTAAGAGCGGGATGTATGAGGGCTGAGTTAAACTTCAAATCCAAAATGCAATACCAACGCAAGTTTTACATTATAATGGTTTAAGACATAATTGTTCATAACAACAGTTTTTTATTTAAAAGAATTGCCACTTTGCCTAAAATGTTATTTAAGGCCACTTTACACGTCCATTAATTGGGTTAAATTATTATTTTTTAAGTTGAATTCAGAAAAGCAACTATTTTGCCACCTGGGGAAACTACACTTAGGCCAAATAAGCAGTAATATTTATAGCAGGCAAAAACTCACCCTCAAATTCTTTTGTATAAGAAATATCTCTATTTTGTTGTAATTGAACTTAATGTTTATTTCTATT
>NW_006492646.1:0-1236 GCF_000325575.1 Pteropus alecto | reverse complement strand
TTTTCATTATAAAGGGGAGCAGAGAGATGAGATAATAACTGAAGAAAGAAATCATGACCCTCCTCTGGTCAAATTCTCAAATTCTCTAAATGCTTTGCTACAGTTCAAATCTAGCTCTCAACAACCCAACTAAGGGGTGTGTGCAGGACCATAGTGGAAATCTGCCTTCTCTATCCCCATTCGCTTTTCTACTCAGCCGGTCTGGCCCTGCTGATCTTTTTTAATGGCAGGATTCTGCCTCTTGGCACAGTCTGCATGATCTCAGAGTTCTTCTGGCCTCCTTGTGTTTTCCAGATTGTCCACTAATGTTATGAATTGTTAAGTCTTGTCAATTCTTCCTCCTCTTTTCCTTTCTCCTCACCTTTATGTTTGCTCAGCTTATTGTCTTTCCCCTGTTCTAGTTCATCTTTCTGTTTTAAAAGGGTCCTCTATTGCGGATTTTGAAGTCGGACTCCGAGGCTCTGTTGGTATGACTCTATCCTTGGGCATTTGCCTTCAATCTGTGTCCCTCCTCTTTTCTCATCTGTAAAACAAGGCTAATAGCAGTGTTAGGGTTGTGAGGTGGAAACGTGATCCTACTTTGGAAGTGGTGAGGGTGCTTGGCACATAGTGCTCAGGAAGAGTGTATCTATTCTGAACTGTCCCCCACCCCAACCAGGCTTTCCAGAATCATCCTTCACCCTTCAGCTGGACTCTTGTTTATAGCCACATGGGACTCTATTCCAGTCCATGCAGTTTTATTCCCTCATGCTTTTATGCTTCACACATTCACCTTTGTTAACCAACTAGCTCGGATATTTCACCAGGGCAAAGATTTCTGAGTATTCTCTGGCAGAATTACTCCCACTGTCCCTTTCAGTCCTAGAGGATGTATACATGAGGACTCTAAGGCTCTCATGGTGCATCCAACTGTCCAACTGCCCTGCTGGTGTTGAGATGGTTCTTTCAGGGACCTTGTCTGGCTCTTGACTCCTCCTGGGTAATTGCTTGGCACCCAGCTGCGAAGATAGGAGAGGTTATCCTTTCTGCCTGGAAAGAGATGTTTGTTGGGGGAGTGATGGGAACTCGAGTGGGCAAGAGGGTTGGACTGTTACTGGGGAGGGCCATGAGTGCCAAGATAATAGGTGTGGATCTCGTTCTGTGGTCAGTGAGACCCACTGCAGGGTTTTGACCAGAAGAGAGTCATGATTTCTTCCTTCAGTTATCTCATCTCTCTGCTCCCCTTTATAATGAAAA
>NW_006492645.1:0-1238 GCF_000325575.1 Pteropus alecto | reverse complement strand
GAGGTGCAGACGCACCTTGCCTCAGGCCTGAGCTAAGCCCTCTGCATCCCCCCTCTTCATCTGGACTTCACCAGTTCTCAGCAGAGAATGACGACCTAGCACCCTTTCGCTCTGACAGAAAGTCCTTTGTTCCTTTTCCCAGGTAGGAGGAGGTAGAGCCCGATTCACACCCTGCCTCCCTTGCTTCTCTCTCTTCCGGCCCCTTGGCTTCTCTCCACCTGCCCAGAGTGGTTTATCTTCCTTTTTGACTCCGTGTTCTCCCCTCCCTGCTCACTCTCCGCCTCTTCAACCTGATTTCTCTTTGTTTCTCTCAGACCTAGCAGGAATCTTTCTCGCTAAGCCCTTTGCACACCTGTATCCAAATGACTCATCCTGCGGGCTTCAAGTGGCAGTATTAGACATGAAGCCAAAACCTTACAGACACTGCTTAACGAGCCCCCACAATTACGTCAGCCGCAATCCTGTAGGAAACCCTTACACATACCATATGATCCAGCGATCCCACTTCTGGACACAAAATCTGTATGTCAAAGAGATATTGGCACTCCCACATTTGTTACCGCATTAGTCACACGCGCCATGGAAACAGCCTAAGTGCCCCTCAACGATCAATGAAAGGGTAACATTGATTAGGTAAAGACAGTCTCTTCAATAAACGGTGTGGAGAAAACTGAACAGATACATGCCAAAAAAAACCAAAAAAACAAAAAAAAACCCACAAAAACCTAGACCATTTTTAACACTATCATATACAAGAATAAACTCAAAATAGATCAAAGACTCAAATGTAAGACCCCAAACCCTAAAACTCCTAGAAGAAAATATCAGCAATAAACTCTTCGACATTGCTCTGAGTAATATTTTTTTTAGATAGACCTCCTCCAACAAAGGAAACAAAAGAAAAATTAAACAAAGAGGACTACATCAAACTGAAAGTTTTTGCACAGCAAAGGAAATCTTCAACAAATGAAAAGCTACCTAATGAATAGGAAAAGATATTTGCCAAGGATACATCCACGAGGGGTTAATATCCAAAACATATAGAGAATTCATAGAACTTAACACCAGAAAAACCCAAACGACCCTATTTAAAAAGGGGGAGAAGACCTGAATAGATATTTCTCCAAAGACGACATGCAGATGGCCGATAGGTGTATGAAAAGATGCTCAACTTCACGAATAATCAGAGAAATGCAAATTAATACCACAATGAGCTATCACCTCACACCTGTCAGAAT
>NW_006492644.1:0-1236 GCF_000325575.1 Pteropus alecto | reverse complement strand
ATTTCTGGACTCTCTATTCTATTCCATTGATCTATCTGTCTATTATTTCAACAATGTTATACTGTTTTGATTACTGTAGCTTTATAACAAGTCTTGAAGTCTGATGGTGTAAGTTTTCAACATTGTTCTTTAATAATAAGTTGACTTTTCTAGGACTTTTGCCATTCCATATAAACTTAAGGATCAATTTATTGATATCAATAAAATATCTTTGCTCAGGTTTTGATTTGAATTGGGTTAAATGTATGGATTGAGTTGGGAAGAATTGACAATTTGACAATATTGAGTCTTCCTATCTTTGAACATGAAATATCTCTTTATTTAGTTCTTCTTTGATAGCTTTCTTCATAGTTTTATAGTTTTCTTTATTAAGATCTTACATGTATTTTATTAGATATACATGTCAATATTTTATTTTACTTTTTTGAGTGCTAAAGTAAATGATAAGGTAGTAATTGAAATTACCTAAGCAGCAAAATTTATTGATATTGCACTATAGTCTAAATTTAACATGATAACGATTTTACAGAAAGACAATATTTGACCAATTGACTGAAAAAAATATTTTCAAATACAAAGGAAACCTTTCATCATTTAAACTGTATTTTGTGATTTTTTAATTCATATCAAAAAGCTTTCAAAAAGAGCATAATAACTGTTAAGACATAAGACTGTTCATTTTTTTACTGGAGAGTGCAGCTGGCATTTCTAGTTGACTTTGGAAGTGCAGCAATCCTGAAAACATTTAAACTCCCAGTTTATAAACATGAGTCACTCCTTTACTTATGATAGTCACACTCAATATAAGTGAAAATCAGTCCTTAATTACAATGTGTTTTTAATTTCAAAAAAAGAAAAGTAATTGAGGTTTGTACATTAATCTTGTATCCTGTAACCTTGCTGTAATCGCTTCATTTCAGGAATTTTTGTCATTTTTTTTTGGATTTTCTAAATAGAACACCATGGCATTTGCAAATGAGGAAAGCTTTATTTCTTCCTTCTTAATATGTATACCTTTTATTTCCCTTTCTTGCCTTATTATATTACCTGGGATTTTCAGTACAATATTGAAAAGCAGTGGTGCAAAGGGAGAGACATCCTTGTCTTATTCCTGATCTTAGCTGGAAAGCTTTGAGTTTTTCACCTTTAAATAGGATGTTAACTTTAGGTTTTTTGAAGATGGTCTTTCTCAGGTTGAGGAAGTTCCCCTCTATTCTTAGTTTCCTGAGAGTTTTT
>NW_006492643.1:0-1238 GCF_000325575.1 Pteropus alecto | reverse complement strand
TGTGATGGCCAACCTGAGTGACACGCTGCCTGGAGTGACATCTGACACCTGACTCAGTGAGCGAGCTCTACGGTGGAGTCAGGGACGGCGAGCAGCGCCCGCCCCACACTGACCGGCCGACCTGTTCGCGTGGCGGTCACTGTGGTCGCGGCCGTGTCGTGAATGGCGACGCCGGGAGCTCCCGCCGAGACCGGCCCCACCGCCACCCAGGAGTAAGATTACCGTTGTCCTCGTCCTCGTCCTCCTCCTCGTCCTCGTCCCCGTCCTCGTCCTCATCCTCGTCCTCCGCGTCCTCCCCGTCCTCGTCCTCCTCGGCCTCCTCCTCCTCCTCGGCCTCCTCCTCCTCGTCGTCCTCCCTCGGCTCGTCCTCGTCCTCCGAGTCGTCCTCGTCCTCGTCCTCGTCCTTCTCGTCCATGTCCTCCGTCCTGTCGCTCTCGGAGCACTCGTCCACCGAGGAGCTGTCCGCTTTCGCCGCGAACGGCTTCCGCTTGGGGGCGGGTTCCTGGGGCTGTTTGTCCTGCGTTTTCCTTTTCTTAGCCAAAGGACAACCATACACACTGTCAAAACAGAGAGAGAGAGACCGTGTTACCGTCTCGGAAGACCAGGGTGGTCCTCGATCGAGGGGGCTGAGGCCAGGACCACGCGTCCCCACACGCACGCGGGCGTCTGCGGGACACGGCCAGCCGGCGTCTGTCGCCCCTGACGTGTCGTCTGCCCTCCCAGCCCCTCAGCGCCAGCGTTCCGCAGAGCACCGCGAGATTCTAAGCGAGGTCGTGAGCCGGTCATGAGGCAGCGCGTGCTGTCACGCAGTTGCCAGCACAGATCCGATGACGCGTGTCTGACAGAGGCGTGTGCTCACACACACCCGCTGGCATGCACATGCGTGGGGACGTCATCTCTACGTCACGATGACGGCGCTGGACACGAGGACCTGCGCCAGGAACGCCCACCGCAGACGCCCGTCGGTGACAGCCCTGCACCACTCCAACCCGCGTGTGGTGTCCTCGGTCTCTGCTCGGGTCAGTCCCGCCCCCAGCACTGCAGAAAAGGAACTCGGTCGGCCTCACCGCGGTCTTCGCTAAATCTTGCAGAAATGGGCACCACCTGGGGGAGACACCCCCGTGGGAGTCCATGGCTCCCCTTGAACAAAGGACGGGCTCTGGGGCTGCTCACGGCTTTCTTCCCAGAAGCCCTACACACACGCCACAAGGACCAAGGGGCAGAGGCGTAGAGGCAAA
>NW_006492642.1:0-1237 GCF_000325575.1 Pteropus alecto | reverse complement strand
ATCCCACAGCACTCTGCTTACCCGCGTCTACGGCCTTTGCTCTGACTTTCCCCCTTGGCTCTGCATCGAATTCTTACTAATCTCTCAAAACCCCATTCAAATGTCACTTCCTCTGGGCAGCCAGCCTAGGCCTGTGGGGCTGGGCTGGGCTCCCTCCTCCAAGGCCTGAGTCTGTCAGGGCACTCACCAGAGGTTGGTCTAAGACCCTCTCTCCATCACAGCCAGCAGCACTGCTAATGGGAGCCCCTGGTGAGTGTCTCAAATACTTCCCTCTGCACCTGGCACACGGAAGGCTCCAGGGTCCCTTTGCTGAATGGAAGCTGAATGGTGGCTACCAGAAGGTAAGTATGTTCTCCTCCACTTTACAGCAGAGGCCTAGGACCAAACAACGGTTTAGTTCGGTGGCTCTCAACGTTTGTTCCCTGGACCAGCAGCACTGGTATCGTATGCTCCACCCCAGATCTACTGACCTGGAAACTTGGGGGCGAGGCCCAGCGATCTGTATTTTAATAAGCCTTCCTTCTGGGTGATTCTGAGGCGCAGTAAAGATCAAGACCCACTGGCCTAGTGAATTAATTCCTGCTTTTACGGCAGGTGGTGTTATTCAAACAAACTCACTGACTCACTCCAACTCTTTCATCAAACATACCAAGGATCTAACACGTGTCAGGCCCTGTGCTATGCGATGGAAATACAAAGACGAACACGTAAGGTCCCAGATGTTGGAAGGCATGCACGTGTATACACACACAACTGGGCTAACAGAATGGAGAGGGCGCAAGGCCATGGTCAGGAAATACATCGGGAACTAAGGGGCAGAGGGGCAGCACCTCACCTAGTGCTAGGGGAGGTTCAGGGAAGGCTTCCTGGAGGAGGAGCACCAGCGCTCAGGTTGGCAGGATGGAGGAGCGTGGGGGTGAAGAGCATGAAGAATTTCCAGGTGGAGGAAAGAACATGAGGAGGGCTCTGAAATGCAGACAGCCTCACTAGGGAACTGGAAGTAGCCTGTGAGGGTGATGTGTGGCACTGCACCGGGCTGGAGAGGCAGGGGGGGCCTTGGTGGCACTGAGGCTGTGTCCTGAGGGCTCTAGAACCCTGGGAGCAGGGGACAGATATGGCCAGACATAGAAAGATTCCCCTGGCTGCTGAGGGGAAGGTGGACCACAGGAGGCGGCCAGGGTGGGGCAGCTGGGGTGGGGGCAGAGATGCTCAGAAGGCTGAAAAGATGGACACGGGA
>NW_006492641.1:0-1236 GCF_000325575.1 Pteropus alecto | reverse complement strand
TGAGGAACAAAGGAGCCATTTGGGGATCTTATTACAACGCACGTTTTCGATTCCATGTCCAGGTGGGGCCCGAGAGTCTCTCCATTTGTAACAGGTTTCCGGGTGATACGATGCTGCTGGTCCAAGGACCAACTTCAGGTAGCAAGGATGTGATGTGCATAGTGCATCATGAGGATGAGGGCGGCGGTCACATGGGCCGCTCACTTGGATGCCTTTCTGAGAGAGGCAGGGAGTGTCCATTCTTGGCTGAAGGTGTGTGGCTGGGGTCCTGGAGAGAGAGGCAGGGAAAGATGACATGTTCTCCCTGCTCATTGGTAGGAGAAACATGCTCTGTACTTCTGATGAGCCCAGGTCTGATGGGGGAGGCCTGGCTCATGGGGAAAACCTGTCCATTAGGAAGAGACATTCACACGTGAGTGCTCATGACCCAGTAGAATTGGCATCTTTGAAGTACAGAGGGGCAGGATAAAAAGCCTTTCTGGAGTGACAGTGTCTAAGGAGGGAGGCTTTTTGGAGGAGGACATTAGGAAGCAGAGCTTGAAGGAGTCCAGGGAAGGACTGTGGGCAGTGGCCAGGTGGCCTTCCTGGTAATCTGACATTTCTGGATATCTGGGCCCACGGACCAGGCCTGTGGCTGCCCCTTGCCTCCTACCAACCCTCCCCTGGCCCACACGTTCACCAGCAAGCTGGGCCACACTTGCCAGCTCCCCTCCTGAAGACGTCTCTCTGGAAGGCAGGCCCTGTCTGCTCATTAGCACAGGCAGCTTTTCCCTGAAACCTTCTGCCGGGGCCAAGCCTGGCTCCTTCCACGGAGCGGGAGGCCCTGGCTCCGTCTGCTAATCGTCTGCTGTCTCCATCGTGAGCATTATTTTATTTTCGTATTATTCTTTTTCCAGCTAATATCCTGGCATTTCCAAAGACACCGGGTTTCATAATCTCCCTGGCGTTCCCAGGGAGCTGGGAAGTGGAGCACAAAGCTGCTATTATAGCGCGTTCCATCCAGCCTCCTTCTCCTCGCCCCACACCCCTTGCTGCCGCCACCGCGGGCTTCCACCCAGTCCCCCCCTCCTGACGCCACCGGCCTCTCTGGGAACTCTGGTGACGGCTGCCGGGATGAGCTCACAGAATCCATCCTGTCGCCCTTGCCCTGGGCCTGCCCTCCGCGCACAAGGATTTTTCCAGAGCCCCGTCTCTGCGCTTGGCCCTGAGTGTCAGGAAGGGTTTTCTGAAATGCCT
>NW_006492640.1:0-1236 GCF_000325575.1 Pteropus alecto | reverse complement strand
TTCCTTCCCAGCGTCCCTTGGGAACTGACCTTTCAGCACATGGTCCCCCAGCTGTGCCCTCAGACAACACGCAAGTCACCAGCTTCATGCTCAGCCTTCAAACTCTAGGAGCGTCTGTCGGCAGAAAGGGCTTCCTCCCGGGCCAGGCAATGGGTAATATTGTATTGCAAACGCTTTAGCAAAAGACAACACATATCTGCTTGAACTCATACTTTTTACCACCTAGAAGCAAAACAGTGGAAGAAGACTAGGAGGAGATGCCTGACAGGAAGGAGTCCCGTAGTCTCTTTATCTGGTGATGAGGCTAAATATGCGTTTTTACTGGATTCTAAGCCAGGACATATATTCTACTTCAGCCTCTTCGTCCTTATTTTCCACTTGGTGACAGTTTCATGGAAAGAGGTCTCTACTTCTCATGATGTCACATTACCCTTTAGAATTCTGGGATTGCTTCACATCTTCAGAGCTCTTAAGAAACAGTGACTTTTATCATTTTTAAAAGCGGTGATGCTTTAAAAAGTTGTGTGATCTTTTAAAAACATGTCACGCAAAGGCAAATCGTAACAAGTGTTGGTGAGGGCGGGGGAACGTCGGAGCCTTCATGCATTGCTAGTGGGGACATGAAATGGTGTAGCCACTTCAGGAAACACTTTATAACTTTTTTAAAGGTTAAACGTAGCTGCCCAAGAGAAACGAAAACGCGTCTATACAAAACTTGGACACAAATGTTCGCGTGACTCATAAAAGCCAAAAATGGAAACAACCCAAATGTCCGTCGGATGCTAAATAGATAATCGAAATGTGGTATGTCCTTACAGTGGAATATTAGTCAACAGTAAAAAAGAATGAAGTACTGATGCATGCCACGATATGGATGGATTTCGAAAACATGCTAAGTAAAAGAAGCCAGTCACAGAACAGCACATACTATGATTTTACTTACACAAAATGTCCAAAATAGGCAAATCTGTAGAGAGAGAAAGTAGATTAATGATTGTTGGGCTGGAGCGGGCAGAAAGGAAAATACTAAATGTCACCGAAATGTACCCTGTAAACGGGTAAATCGTATGGGATCCGAATTCCATTTCAGTAGAGCTGTTAACCAGACTCTTGGTAATTTACAGAAGAAAACCTCCTGTCAGACCGTGTCGTCCCCTGCTTCTCTGTCACACCCAGAGCAAAGCCCGTCTCCTTAGCAGCAGCCTGGCTCCTGCCTGTCCTTCTGTGCGCTCATCC
>NW_006492639.1:0-1236 GCF_000325575.1 Pteropus alecto | reverse complement strand
CAGGCTGGGCCGCTGCGCCGCATGGCCCTGTGCGGAGCCCACGCGCCCGCGCCCTGTCGGGGGCATCTCACCGCGCAGGTGACCGAAGCGAGGCAGAGGCTGGCAGGCCCCGGTGCCACTGCTCGACTCTTAGTTCCTCTTGTCACCCGGACTGAGAGTCGGGCGACACAGAGGGACCGGCCTCGGCAAGACGCACGCGAACCGCTCGCGCTTCTCCTCCCTGCCAGGGCGTGGGACGGACCAAAACCTTAACCGCGCCCCCCGCGTCCCAACTCCAGGGCCCAAATGAGTGGATTTGAGCTTTTTATTTTACCTCCTCCATTGCCAGACGACGCTCACCGCTTTGTGCCCAGCCGGTACTTAGGTAACGCCATGTACTTTCCATTAATTAGCTTATTTAGTGTATTCGTCCCGCTCGGGTTTAACCATCGTTAGGAGACTCATAAAATCCGGGTAGTGGCTACACCGCGCGCAGCGCATCCTCGAGGCTTGATTACCTTACGCGAGTCAGAAGGAAGAGCAGAGAAAAATGAGAAAGACGCACAAAAAAACGGCGAGACCAAGAAAGGCCCCCGAGGAAAGCCCAGGAGCCAGTGACAGGACCGCACCCCAAAAGGCAGAGTGCCACCCCATGAGATGCCCGCCATGGCGACGTGCGCGGACTCGTTACCCGTGTGCCTCTGCTGTCCATGCGTTTGCGGCTTTAGTAGCAAAATCTCCCGAAGTAGAAAGAGCCGGCGACCTATTTTCTGAAATTTAAAAAAAAAAAAAAGCCGGGAAATAAGGGAGACAGTGGCACTCCAGGCAGCCAATCCGGGGGGAGACACGTGCCAAGGGCAGACGAGGTCACCACGCTGTCACCAGAGAGGAGCAGGCCTGGTCCCTCATGAACGACATCAGCAACGACGACAGTACGCACTGAGCTGGCACCTCGCCTCGCCAACGCTGGTTAAGAAGCAGAACCAGGGACTCCGCAGCCGACTCCCCGCAGCCCGTCTCTCCCCGCGAAACTGGCACGAAGTTATGGAATCGCCATCCCACGCCCCGCGCCTCAGCTTTCCAAGCCAGTGTTGGGGGGCTGTAGGTCCAAAATTGGAAGTCAGAAATACTGACGAAATATTCTCCGGACACCGAGTTCCCTAAAGGGGCTGCTTGCTTTAAGGCCGCCCGTCACGTGACCCAGGAAACAACTCACGCAGCAGATGAACTAAGGGAGATCGATCGTCTTCCAGAAAC
>NW_006492638.1:0-1235 GCF_000325575.1 Pteropus alecto | reverse complement strand
GGGGCCTAAGAAGTGGACCGCTGCAGCCTTCCCTTCCCACCCCACATCGTTCATTCCCTGACCTGGAACTGCTCGCCGTCCAGCGGGGCAGATGAACCAGGGACAGGGACTCCTGGGTTGGAGGAAAGGGCGAGACCGGCGGGCTGGTCTGTGTGGGGTCAGAGGAGGACAAGGGGCTTTTACAGCTGGACCGAGAGGAAAGCGGCCTTTAGACATGGCGGGATGGGGGCCACCCAGGAGAGAGCGGCTTCAGGGAGGGACTGGGGGAGGTGATGGCAGCCAGGAGGCCCAGGAGGCCATGTGGACGGGATGGGCCAGCTCAGGGGGTCCCGGAAAACAGAGCGGACCTTGGGCTCTTCCTGGGGAGCCTGCGGGCCTGGGGAGACGGGTTTGAGGGCAGGAAGGACAGGCAGACAGGTCAGAAGATTCTATTCTCTTAACAGCGGCTCTGGGCTCGAGGAAGGGGAGGTTTCTTTTGAAGTCTTACTTTTCAGTCAGAAACACGACCGATTTAGGTCATCTGGGTTACTCTAAATTTTGTCCAGGGCATAAAAATAGCTGAAGTCTCTGCTGGTGTCGGGCTGGTGGACATAAAGTGTGGTGTGGCATCTGGAGGTGTAGCATGTAGGTGGCTGATGCAAGACCCCAGAAATGGAGAGGCAGAACGTGGATGGCGACCAGGCGGTGAAGGCCGCCTCTTGCCCATAGCAGGCTCTTCCCATAGATGTGGGACCTAAAGGTTGTTTAACCACGGGCTGGAGAAGGCCCAGAGTCCCATTACCACACGGTGATTCACGATTATTTATTGTTCCGGAAGCCACATTAAGGCAATTCAGAAACGAATTTCATCTGCTGCTTCCCAGACAGAAGCTGGTTCAATGTTTGGACATTTTGGGCAGCTCTGATAATTTTGTTGAAAATAAACATTTAGAGGTCCCTATTTGAGCCAGGGATAACTTTGTCTGGTCCCCAAGCCCAATTAATAGCTTTGTGCATATGGCTTCTCCTATTTTTGCTATTGTGTCCTTGGGATTGTTGTGTCAAAGGGTAAATTCACATGTATGTGCTAGGATCTTACAAGGGGATATTGCCAGATTCCTCTTTCTAGCATTCCTACTAGCATCGTGTGAGAATGTTCTCATTCACTCTACGTAGTTCTTTCTCAGAGGACTGCCACACTGTCCACCCTATGAAAAGCACCCCCACCCCTTTCCCATCACTCTTGAGCCCATAAC
>NW_006492637.1:0-1236 GCF_000325575.1 Pteropus alecto | reverse complement strand
AAGAACTACCATGAACACGACCTTGAGGGGAGCCGACGGAACAGCAGGGCTGGCTTCTAGTGCATCACAGGGCAGCCCACTTCCTGTCTCACCTGTGCTCCGACCCCGCCGACCGTGAGTGCAGGAACCTGAGTCACAGTGTTAACAACGGAGCGCAGTCAAACCAACGTTTGTCATGCACCTGTTAAGTTTCTTTCTTTAACTCAGTTAACATTCTTTTGATGAAGGGTGGTGGAGACTGCTTTCCACTGATATGTTAACATTTCTGGAATGATGGGTGTATAAAGCACGTGACATTAGCCTTCACGTTAGTCATCATGAGCTACAACTAAAAAGGGTGGCTTATTCGGAATCTGAAGGACAGAGATTTATGCATTGGCCCGTTTGCTATTTCCAGGAGAAGCCACGTAGAATAAAGAACTTAGTGACAAAATCAAAGAACTGAAAGAAAAGATGGTGACCGTGTACATTGCTGGGAACGGAAAAGGACTTTTGAGACAAAACAATGACCATCAGAGGGACATTGTACGGGTTTAACAACGTTAAAATTTGAGACATCAATACCTCAAAAATGACCACGAAAAGTAGAAGACATACTGAAAATATTAATGATACAAACCTTAGGATATTTCATAAATAAGTAATTATAAATCAATATAAAACGATGAATGCACAAAGAGAAATAAAGGAATGGTAGTTAATACGTAATTCATAAAAATACCAGTCAACGAGCACATCTAATAACGAAAACGCATTTATGAGATAATCGTTCCTAGGTGCCGAACTCGCAGAGGGCGGAGGAAGTGGCTGTCACCCCTGGGCGGCATTGTCCAAACATTTCAGGAAACCACCCGGCACACCCTCTCCCTACCTTAAAGTGTTCCTACCTTTTAACCTGAGCATTCATTTCCTACAAATTAGTCCAAAGGAAACAATCAAAAAAGTGGGCAAAAATTTCCATACTGTACCAAAAATTCATCTGTGCACTGTCCACATTCCAAAGCAAGGCTCCCATCTGCATTCGAGGATCAGCTCACCGCACTGTCACGTCGTGAACAAGGAGACACGCAAGGACTCGGAAACGCAGCACGTGCTTTGCTCCGTACGAACGCGTGTGCCCACGGCGCTGTCGGCGACCGTCTGCACAGTCGACGTGCACGGCCACCGTCGCTCCTGAGCGACAGGGACGTTCTGACGCCGGCACTGTCACAGTCACCCGTCAGCGAGGATGCTTCA
>NW_006492636.1:0-1225 GCF_000325575.1 Pteropus alecto | reverse complement strand
AAAAAAAATTATCTTACTTAAATCTACCAGATAATTGCATTAACCCATTACTAATGGTGGTAAGTTATATAAAAATTCAGTTTAAATTTATTTTTTGATTTGTCACTTCAGTTAAGTTTAGTAAAATGCTGTCTGTCTTCTCTGTGTGAGCTTCTGTTGGGCTGCATTTTGGTGGAGAGCTAGCAGCTTCTTATAAGTGGTTATCCCTATCTTCTTTGCATCAAAAGGATGTTTATCCTGTAAAGCTCCAAATTTCTCCCAGAATTCTTCATTGCTACACATCTAAAAGAAAAATAATTACATAAGTAACCTTTTGAATCACAAAAGGGATGAAAGAGGTTTGGATCAATTTAAACACAAGCAGTCTACCCCATAAAAAGAATGGCATTTTTCAATGATAACAGCATTGTTAGTAGAATAATTTTAAATTATTATCACAGTAGAAACTTCAGTGTGCCAAATTGAGAGCATTGTGCCTACATATTACATACAGTGTGCCTACCTGTGTTTACTCCTGTTACGCACTCATGGATTAGCCATTTCCTATATCATGAGGACCATAGTTTTCTGAACAACAACAACAACAAAATGAAATGTGATATAACAGAGGATTCCTGTTCCACTTTGAGGCGTGAGAGCCAGTGTAGGTGATGCTGTTTGGACACCAAACTGCTGGCACTCCTAGGAGACCCTAACAGATGACAGAGAGCGTGATATTTGGAGTTGGGGCTTGCTATGGACTGAACTGTACTCCTCGGAACTCACATGTTGAGGCCCCACACCCCAGAGTGGCTGTATTTGGAGTAAAGAAATAATTACAGTTAAATGAGGTCCTAAGGATGGGGCTCTGATTTGATATGATTGGTGTCCTTAGAAGATAGCAGAGAGCTCATTCCCTCCCTCTGCTACATGAGGGCACTGCCAGAAGGTGGCCATCTGCAAGCTGGGAAGGGCCAGCACCTAGATCTTGGACGTTCAGCCTCCAGACCATGAAAAACAAATGTTTAAGCCACCCAGCCTGTGGTATTTTTTATGGCAGCCTGAGTAGACTGAGATAGGCCTGTCTAGGAGACCTGAGGACTGAGAGGGAACGAAATGTCAGGAAGGAGCCCAACTGATGGCCTGTGGCAATGGTCCCTCTCTCCTGGACCTTCAACTTCCTCTTCTCTTGGATCATTTCTGTCAGCAGAAACAAGATTTGGTAGTTCCTATGTTATAAAGAAAA
>NW_006492635.1:0-1234 GCF_000325575.1 Pteropus alecto | reverse complement strand
ACAAAGGTAAGTGATAACTCTCAGCCCCTCCCTCTCCTTTTAAAATGGAGATGACATAACTTGTCCCACCTAAGTGGCATAAGTATTGTGTGGGTCACATGAGTGAGTCACATGCCTGTGAGAGAGCTTTGTAAACTACGAAGTGTCATACAAAAGTAAGGTCTCATCAGCTCACGTTACATCAAAAGCAGGTGATTAGCTAACGTCACCACTGTTAAGACATGAGCCTAGCTGTCATCTGTGTCTGTTTCTTTATCTCTGCTGTCCTGTTTCTGTCCCTGGACTATGCTTCCACTTCTGAGTCTCTAATCGCAAGTAGCACAGTGATTGATATTCATGTAAAACCTCGGAAGTGCCCTTTTTGCAAACTAAACAATTGGAATGTACTCACTGAAAATGCAATAAGTGAGAATACTAGTTAAACAAATAAATCCCTTGGAGGGCAGTTTTGAAATATGGCTAATCATCCCTGAGTTGGTTTTTCTACCCTAGTTTTAAATCAAGATGTAATTTACATATAGTAAAATTTACCTCTATAAGTGTGCCGTTCTGTGAGTTTTGATAAACATACACTGTTTTCTGACCATGACAATCGAGATATAGGACAATTCCATTATTCTCAATATTCGCCGTATGTCCCTTTGTAGTCCATCTCCTCCCCCAATCCCCAGCTCTTGGTACCATCTGTTGTCTGTCCCTGTAGCTTTGCCTTTTCTAAAATGTCATATAAGTAGATTCTGGAGCCTTTTGAGTTTGACTTCTCTTACTAAGCGCAATGAATTTGAGATTTATCCATGTTGCATGTCTTGGGATTTGTTCCTTTTGATTGCTGAGTAGTATTTCATTGTATGAGTGTGCCACAGTTAATTTACCCATTCTCTAACTGAGAGATGTTTAGATTGCTTCCAGTTTTTGGCAATTACAAATAAAGCTGTTATAAGTATTTGTGTACTTACTGGCTTTGGTATGATCATAGGTTTTCATTTCACTTGGGTAAACACCAAGTAGTAGAATCGCTAGGTCATAGAGTAAGTGTATGTTTGATTTTATAAGCAACTGCCAGACTGTTTTACAAAATGGTTGTGCCATTTTAACCAGTAGCAAATGAGAATTCCTTCCTCTACTTTATTTCTTCTCTTTAAATAAACTTTTTATTAAGGAATAGTTTTAGATTTATATTCTCTGCACTATCTTTGAAGCTTTTCCGTGTATGTATGTAAATACACACACACAC
>NW_006492634.1:0-1234 GCF_000325575.1 Pteropus alecto | reverse complement strand
GTAGAACAAAGAAAACTAGACTGTACGATCATATAATCAATGCTTTAGTTAGAAGTGTGTTTATGACACACTTCTAATTTTACATATATTGAAGTTTTTATATGTTTCCTTTAGTGAACTAGGTCTGAATTCCAATGTCTTCATCTTAAACCGTATATAGGGAGCTGATTGAAATAGAGAACAATCTCAGCTTTCTAATCTTCATTTGTTTTTCTTCTGTTCTCAAAAGAAATAAGAGGAAAGATAGAGGTAAACTATGTATATTGAGAATGGAAGAAATTATTTTAGAAAAAATATAGACATGCTTTTGTCAAATGTATGGTTGGAGTAGCAATGACGTACTACGTAAAAACTTAGAAATGAGTTGTTAACCCTGCTATTCATGATATCTTCTGTAAAAATACATCTATACAGATCAGAGTAGACTTTTAAATAGTAAAGGTCTAATGATGGAAAAGATATATCAGATAAATACTAACCAAATGAGAGCTTATATAATTATGTTAATATCAAACAAAGCAAAAGAGGTTATGTTAAAATTTAAAGATCAAATCATGAAGAAAAATTATTCAAATAAATAATAAAATTCCCAATTTGATGACAAATATTAATCTACATGTAAAAGAAGCTCAACGGAAGCCAAGTAGAATAAATATCAGGACAACGACACTCAAACATATTACAAGCAAAACATTGAAACCTAAAGACAAAGATAAAGTGTTGAAAGTACCAAGAGAATAATGACTCCTCATATACAAAAGAACCCTAAAAAGAAATTTAGCTGACTTCTTACCTGGAAAAATAGAAGCGAGAAGTAAGTAGATTGACATATTTAGAGTGTTGAAAGAAAAATAAATACTATCAACCAAAAATATTATATCCAGAAAAACATATTTGAAATAACAAGGTAGGATAAAGGCATCCCAGATAAATATAATCTGAAATAAATAGTTGGAAACAGACCCATCCTACTAATAGAAGTTCTTCAGGCTGAAAGCATATGACACAGAGACATACTCTGTATCCTACATCGGATTAAAATATTCTTCAGGAATGATGGAGAAACAAGATGTTTCTTGACATGTTAGTTACAAAATCAGACTAAGACCTTTTTCACTACAGGCATATTTGCTTCCCATCCCCTCCAATAACTAAAGAAATGTTCTAAACTGAAAGAAAACGATAAGAGAAATCTTGGAACATCAGGAAAAAGAAGAAACACAATGAAAAAAAA
>NW_006492633.1:0-1234 GCF_000325575.1 Pteropus alecto | reverse complement strand
GACCCAGGCCAGTGCGGCTGGAGAATGACCAAGGGCAAATGCCTTGGTTCATCGCATCCTGACCTTTCATAGAACCGCCCCCCCCACACCAACAGAGTGCTTAACACTCAGTCCTGCCTCCCCTCCTCACAGCCCTGATGGTGTCACCTGCACAGGGTCCTCGGGGTCCCCTGCAGCCCCTGCATGAAGATCAGAGCAAGTTCTCCTCCCTGAAGAATCTGAACCCTTCCCCCCGTCCAGGCAGGAGGTCGTCGGGATGTGGTGGCCTGTGGGCCGCCCCTCCGATGCCAACTCCTGGACACTGTCGCCGTGAAGGTGCCGTGGCAGGATGTGGTTGCCCAGCAGCCCGGTCCCAAGGACACCTGTGCAGCTGTAGTGGCCCCAGTCCCAGCACTCAGCTCTACAGCTGCGACCTAGCAATCAGCGTCCGACCACAGCCCCTTGTGTCTCGTTTGGTGATCTGCCAAGTCTCTGAAGGGACAAAGGGAAGGGTCTCGGCGATGCTCTGGGCTGCAGGGCTGCAAAATTAGCCCAGGGCTCTATCGAGGGCTTGTCAGGGGCCGGCGGGCTTTAGGGTTCGAGGCCTCGCTGACTTGTAATGGGGAGAGGGATTGGGCTCTGCTGGAGGACCACCTGGCAGCCAAGCCTCAATGGAAAAATGTTATCTCAAAGAAATGTTGGCTGATCTTTACAAATTCACTGAAAAAATCGACACATCCAGGAAACTGCACGAACTCCAAATAAGATACACACAAAAGATCCACAGACAGACACTTTGCAGTAAAAAGGTTGCAGGACGAAGACAAGGAGAAAGTCTTGAAAGCAGCAACAGGAAAACAACAGGTCACCCACGAGGCAGCCCATCCCGAACCACAGCGGACTCCCCGTCAGAGCAATGAGAGGCGAGATCCTCGACGTGCCGAAAAAGATGCCAGCCGGGGATCCTATACCCAGCGAAGCCGTGTGTCAATGATGAAGTCAAGTCCCATTCCCAGGTCAATCAAAACGACCATTTGACATCACCAGACTCACCTTATAAGACGTATGAAAAGGGGGCCTTTCGGGCTGAAAGCAGGTGACCCCGGACCAAAGCCCTGATCCACCGGGTAGAACAGGGAGCACCAGTAAAGGTGACTGTGTGATTACAAAAGACAACACAAATGCGCATTTTCATCTGTTCTTCTAGTAACCGATTTAAAAGCAGTTACACAAAACTACATACATATATGTGTGC
>NW_006492632.1:0-1234 GCF_000325575.1 Pteropus alecto | reverse complement strand
TATGCCTAGGTAGAGCTGGGGCAGTTTTTTGGTATTTACCTTACTTAGTGTTCTCTGAGCTCCTGGATTTCTGTCTGACATTAGTTTGGGAAAATTCTCAATTATTACTGTTCCAAAAATTTCCATTCTTTTCTCTCTCTCTTCTGGTATTCCCATTACACGTTATACCTTTTGTGGTTGTACCACAGTCACTGTATATTTTCTTTTTTTTTTTCCTTCAGTCTTTGCTCTCTTTGCTTTTCAGTTTTGCAGGTTTCTAATTAGAGATCCTCGAGCTCAGAGATTCTTTCCTCTGCCATGTCTAGTCCGCTAACAAGCCCATCAGAGGCATTCTTCATTTCTGTTATACTACTCTTGTGAGGTGGCTGAAAACAAGAATTGAAAGCAAGAGTCTCCATCAATGTCTTCCTCAACGGGTCCTGTGCAAGGGAATACTGTCTTAACTGCGCCAGGAAAAATAGGCCAAATCTCACAATTTAGACACACCAGTGAATTTCATCGCTGCAATTCACACCACTCTGTACAGAGGCCAAGCATCTGAGCAGACTCCAGGAATCATCTGGGCAGTACTGAGCAGTCGAACACAACCACACATGTCATCACTGTCAGAATGAGCGACTGCTGACTGAGCAACCACAAGGATCAGCCACTGCCCTCGCCAGTGTACACATGGACAGCACACAAGACCTAATTAGGACCATCATTCATAGAGGTAGAAATAAAAACAATCCAAGGTCTATAAGATAACAAATGGCTGAATGAATAGGAGACATAAAGACAGGAAAATTCCCTATACTCTGGAGTTCTTAGGAAAAAAACTCACAAAGAACATGTGACAGCTCCTGAATTTTAAAGGGTGGGGAGAGCTTAGGGGGAAAAAAAATGAGGGGCTGAAAGTGGAGAGTAAACTGGCCACGAAGGGAAATAGCTTGAAAGGGCGTGAAAGGATATGTGTATGTATGTGTATGTATGCCCTGCTCAGGGGTCATGTGAATGAGCAAGAAATTTTAGCAAGGCTAGGAGGTTTGAGTGGGCGTCTCATTGGAAAATGTGATGTTCGAACTCCAGGCTACTTGGAAATGTAAAGCCAACCTAACAGGAAGTGGAGAGGGACGCTAGCCTCTCCTATTCACTTTTATGGAAGTTTGTTTGATGAACACACTCGGAGAGGAGTCGTTCTCAGCCTAATGAAAGAGGGCAAAGTCTTGTGTTCTTCTAGTTTTTGTCTAAATAA
>NW_006492631.1:0-1234 GCF_000325575.1 Pteropus alecto | reverse complement strand
AAAATAGTTAAGTGGCTGAGAAAATTAGAAAGTCATTCCACAGATTTCAATCCCAAATTCTATATAGGACGTAAAACTCTCAACAGCAAGAGAGAAAAGAAAAAACAAGAACAGGGCAAACATGCATGGTGTAGAGAGAAAATCGTTTGTTTGTTTGTTTTTTTCCTGAACCTGGAAAACCTGAAAGTCATAGCAACACGTTTGAACGTAAACCGTGGATTTCCTATCGTGAAATGCTGCCCGGTGGTCCAGGGGGCTGGATGCACGCAGCCAGGCTGCATGTTTTCTTTGTTCTAATTTTCCTTGAATCACTGCCACACCGTCTTCCAGTCCTAACGACCATCTCCGCCTTTTTTTTTTCCTCATTCCAGGCGTTTTAGTTTCTGTTTCTCCCTCTCTCTAACTTCCTGGTTTGGGCGTTTTTCTCCAATGGTTAAAGCTGTTGGTCACTTTGGCAGGTGACTCTGCGCTTGGGGCTCCTCACCGCCTCTTCTTTCCTTGGATTAACTTAGCTCCTTTATTTTCATGTTAGCTTTGCTTCGAGAAACTGGCATTTCGGTTCCCCGTCGTGTTGTTCTCATCGTCTTTTTTTCTGCTTTTCTTTTTATTCAGACGAAGTATCTTGTTCCTGCGGGACACCCCCACCCCTTCCTTTCCTGAGGCCCCTATCTTTCCTCTCTATGCCCCAAATGTTGGAAACCAAGCGCAATTCCGACGTGCCTTTCCATCCTGCTTGGAAAGGGAAAACGAACTTGATTGTTTGCCGTGGAGATGGGAGCAGAGTCACAGAGGGGGCATCGGCCCTCGGGAAAATGTCTCTCTTGAAAATATCCAGGCAGGACTCAAGGTTCGGTCAGCCAAGGCAGCTCAGAGGTCAAGAGCATGACTGTGAAACCAGAATGTTGGGTTTGAAGCCTGACTCCTTCGCTGACCGGCAGCCTAACCTCAGGCATGTCACGTAATCGCTCTGACCCTCTGTTTTCTAAATGGCAAAATGGCAATTACGGTAGCTACTCGGTTTCCTTGCTGTGAGGGACAGGTGAGCTCACACACGCGCGATGCCCTCACGTATGCCTGATACATATGGCGAGATGTTTTTGTCGTTACTGTTGCTGTTTAGATTTCATACTGTCCCCCGGGAACCCCGGTGGCTTAGCTCCCGGTTCTCATGGCTTTTCAGATCGGTGCCTCCAAACAGCATCTCTCTCTCTCTCTCTCGTCTTTTCCTGGCTGC
>NW_006492630.1:0-1234 GCF_000325575.1 Pteropus alecto | reverse complement strand
ATCTGATGTAAAAAAGGAACACATGATTGTTTGTCTTGCTCTTGTCAGATAATAAAATGGAATATACATATTTTTAAAAGAGATTTATTGCATGAGATTTAAAACTTTTCTGTAAAAGAGTATTCCTCATATATATTGACCATCTGCAATAGCTAAGAATGAAATGTCAAAGCATAGTCATATATATGCATTCTCAAAAGATTTAAAGTAACTTATAAACCATTTTTGATTCTTTTCTCTATTTCATACTCAATGTCATTTAATTCACCAAATACTATTCCAAATATTTCTCAGATAGCCATTCTATGTCACATTGTCACATCATTATCTTTCAAGTAATCATCATCTGTATCATGTACAATAGCTTCTCAAGTATTCTCCTACTTACTCAGTTCTTGTCCAATTTATTCTTCCCATTGCAAATAAAGTGTGTCATCTTAAAATCCAAATCTGAAAATAGCTTCCTTTATACTCATTTATTACCATTGCACTCAGCACAAATCCTAACTCATTAAGCGAGCATACAAAATACTATCAACCTTTACTCTCTAACACCGATGGCTTCACTTCTCACAGTTTTAATTATAAAATGCTATATAATTTACTAAACTTTTAAAGTTTCTCATGACTCCTCATATTCCTGATATTCTCCCTGCATCTTAATCTTTACCATTGTATCTTTTCTGCCTGCAACATCTTCCCAGCCACCTAAAATAGTCAAATATCCCTTATCAAGAGTTTCCTTGCAGAAAACTATCCTCATGTTAAAAGGTACATTAGCAATCTCACCTACCTGCTTTTCTAGTTCTGTGTGCTTAACTCTGAAAATGAACTAATTGGATTTAATGGCAACTGCCACATTAATGTCTGATTCTTCTTCTACACTATAAGCTCCAAGAAAAACACCGAAGTTTTTCACTGATGTTGAGTGGAATTGGGTTTGTCTTGGATTCAGAGTCAGATCGTGTAGGTTAATATACTGGCTCTAACTCTCAAGAGTTCTAAGAGCTGTATGTTGCACAGATAACTTATACTCAATGATTCAGTATTATCATCATCTGTTGAATGGAAAAAATAAGTGTTTACTTATTTAGTGGCTTGTAAATTTTAAATAGGTTAATATACATTGCTAATAACAGTGTTTAACATATAGTAAGTTCAAATATTTATAAATACCATACATTTTATTATATTCCTAGTGCCTACTACAGAATACATTATATATATAATATAT
>NW_006492629.1:0-1233 GCF_000325575.1 Pteropus alecto | reverse complement strand
AAAAAAAAAAAAGGATCAAGCAGGGATAGGAAAAGCCTAAAGTATGAAGGTCCTACAACTTGAAAGTCCTTGATTGTTCAAAGAATGTAAAAAATGCAGAGCAGGAAAAGAAGGAAAAACTGGGTTTGTAGAGGTAGATAGAAGCCTGATCATGGAAGGTATAATAAGCTCTGATAAGAAGTTAGGATTGAAACTCATTGAAGGATTTCTTTTCAGGTAGTGCCATGGTCTCATTTTTTAAATGATTTCTCTTGCTACTATGTGATAATAGATTGGACAGATGCATGGATAGATGGACAGACGGACAGATATAATCGATAAGAGATTATAGAATGGGATTATAGACAGGCAACAATGGGGAAAGGGAGGCAAGTTAGAATTTATTACATAATCCAAGTATAAGATAGTGATAGTTTTAGCTAAGATGACAGAAGTGGAGATGGAAAGAGGTTATAGGATTGGAGAAATATTTAAGGGGTAGAACCATCACACATTAGCAGTAGACTCTCTGTGAAATGTGAAATAGGGGTAAGAATCAAGACTGATTTGCAGATTCTTGACTTGTTTAACCAGATACACAGGAGTCTCTTTGGCTGATGTGAAAAAGGATGAGAAGAGTTTGGAGAGAGCCCAGTTCTTTTTTGGACATGTTACATTTTAGGCGACATTGTCAGTTAGGAATATGAGTCTGGAGCTCAGAGCAGAGTCATTGCTAGAGTTACATACTTGGGTGTCATCAGCATATGGACAGTATTAGAAGTCATGGAACTGGACTACTTTAGTGAGTAAGAAAGTGTAGAGAGAGAGAGAGAGAAAAGAGTCCCAAACCAAGCCTCAAGGTAGTTCATCTTTTCAGAATTTGAGAAGAGAAGGAAAAATCCACAAGAAGGTAGAAAAAGAATGGACAATTAGGTAAGAAACAATCAGACTATGATATCCTGGAATCACAGGAGGAAAATTCCTCAGGAACAATAGTTTAATTAATGTTAAAATTAAAAAAAAACAAAAACAAACAAACAAAAAACAGTACACCTAAGTGGTCAACTACATAATAAATGAATACTTAGAACTTGTCTGTGCAAGGGAGAATTGAATATGATAAGAGAATTCTAGACCCATCTCTTCTGCTTACTGATTTTGTGGAAGACTGAGATAAGACAAATACTATCTCTAGCTCGAGTAAACCCAGGCTAATGCTATCTGAAAAGTAGAAAATATTGTTTATAATTATCA
>NW_006492628.1:0-1233 GCF_000325575.1 Pteropus alecto | reverse complement strand
TTCTCATAAATCCCTTTTAGATGTTACTACCCTTTCAACTGTGCCCTTTACCCCAATACACATACCACCCAGGGTTCCAACCTAAGAAGGATAAAATAAGGTGATCTGTGTCTGACCTCATCGCCCCACTCCTACTCTGTCTTTTCTCTTTCCAAATCAGGATAGAAAAAGCTAGTTTGTCTTGCATCATCTTATCTAGTAGTATCTTTTTTACATCATATTCTCCTTCTTCCTGAGATTCCATTTTCCATCCATTTCCTTGAGAATATAATGGTGAGTGGGGTAAAAGTAGAGAAGCTGATATGCCAATAAGAGAATTTAAATCATAAGGTGCTGGAAAATAGTTTGGATGCTGCATTGGTAATAACAATACAAGTTTTGAGACCTGCAGTATGAGAAAGGGAATCTAGAATTCAGAAAGTAGTGGTAATTATATTGTAAACACTACAAAGACAATATCACAGGTAACTAGACATATAGAGACCATCTCAGTCCAGCCTCGAAGATAATATGTTCTATTCAGAAAGTCCTGATCTCTAGATACTCATTTCCTACATCGCTAAGCTTAGACTTGTTCTGGCCCAGATCCACTTCTTCTGATGTGTAGTTGTGAGCAATCTTACTTTGTCCCAAATGGCCTCCATCTTTGCTCAGAGTCTCCATTCCCTAGAGTTGCCCTGCAATTCCAGCTCAGGAAAAGAGTAGCTCTTACTGCAAATGCAGTTCTTACAGTGTATAATAACCAAGTAATCCTGACTACAGAAGCCAACAGCTTTTCTCCGTCCATAGGATTCTTGACTCTGTTCCCTTTTCTCTTCACCCAGCCATTATCTATCTCCAATAAATGCCTGGATTCCCTTTTACATCAATTTAGTTTGAATTTGCAGTCATTCTCTCTATAGTGAGATAAAGTTTGATACTATTTACCTAAAAGGACAAAGTCAACATTAGCTACAATATTTTACCATCCATGCATTTATTCAACAAATATTTATTGAGAGCCTACTTTATGCCAGTCACTGTTTTAAGCAGTGAACAATGTCCTAACACTCCTGGAGCTTACTTTCTAGTGAAGAGAAACAGACAATAAACAGATAGATAGCTAGATAGCTAGACAGATAGCATGCACATGAAAGAGAGACAGAGAGAGAGAAAAAGAGAGAGAGCGACAGAGAGAAAGAGGGAGGGAGAGAGAGGGAGGGAGAGAGCGGGAGAGAGAGAGAGAGAGAGAGA
>NW_006492627.1:0-1232 GCF_000325575.1 Pteropus alecto | reverse complement strand
GGGGTGGGGGTGGGGGGCGGAGGTCTCTGGGAGCTGGCCTCTCCGGGGAGCTGTCGGATCCGTAGAGCTGCGCCCCTGCGGAGTCGTAGCCAAGTGCTGGGTTGTGCTCAGCTGGGAAGATGAGCTGGTCGCAGGGCTGAGTGTGGACAGGTGGGGCCTGCTGCACACCAGTTCATGGCCATACGTGCCGACGCGAGCCTCCTGACAGTAATATCTCTGCTTTCCTCCCACCCTCAGCTTCCTCTCTTGGCCAACTCTAAGCCAGACCCACAGAGAGAGAGGTTTGGGAAACACAGCTGCCGAAGCCAGGTGAGGGCGTGGGAGTCATTCTCATAGGAAGGAAAGCCCGCTCACCTTCGCGAGTCCAGGGCCTTTCATGGACGACATCAGTCCCCTGCCACTCACCTGACCTCCGTCTGTCTCCCCGTTAGCACTCCTTCTACGTCTGATTGTTAGTAACAAGGCCCCGAGCCCCCGGTCCCTTGCCTATATGGTTGATTGCTTTATAGTTCCCGAATATTGGCTACCCTCTCCATGAACGATCATGCCTTCTCGTCCTCTTTGAAAATCGGCTGGGACATGTGACTTCCTCGAGCCATGAAACATGAGAGAAAGTGGGGATTCACGGCTGAGCTTTCAGAACTGTGTATGGTTCCTCTGTCACACTTTCTCCCTGGCCCCAAACCAAGATGGAGGCTGCTCCAGCCTGTGCCCTATAGATCAGTGATCAGCAGAGATCGATGAGCAGAGACTCTGCTCGCTAGGAGCTGATAGCTACATGAACAAGGAAAAAGATGTCCGTTGGTATGAGCCACTGAAATTTAAGAGTCATTTGTTACTGTAGGATAAGTTAACCAGGTTGAGACGTTTTCTTTATAATCTTATGGGGCAGAGTTAATGCTAGTGGGTAGAAAATGAAACATTCCCTTTCAAGATACACAAGAATTTTCTCAGTGATGAAAGCTGTCTAAAGGTAGAAACAACTGCCTTGGTCAGCAGTGAATTCCTTAACGATAGAAGCATTCCAACAGAGTTGAATGAGTACCCATTTCCGGTAGTATACCGGGCTGTAGCAAACAGTCTTCTGAGGGCCAGTAGTTCTTGGCGTCTGGGGAGAAATGAGTTCTGGAGTCAAACAGACTTCCCAGGAAGCTTATCAGATAAGTCTGGAATTCCTTTACTATTCTTCTGTGACATGGTTTTGAGTCTCTTGGGGTCTCCCTGCACTGAAT
>NW_006492626.1:0-1233 GCF_000325575.1 Pteropus alecto | reverse complement strand
AAGCTTTTTAGTTTGATGTTGTATCACTTGTTGATTTTTTCTTTTGTTGGTTGTACTTTTGGTGTCACATCTAAAAAATCATTACTAAGACCAATGTCAAGGAATTACTTTCCTGTGTTTTCTTCTAGGAGCTTTATGGTATCAGGTCTAATGTTTAACTCTTTAATCCATTTTGAGTAATCAACATTTATTCGACACATTATTTGTTAAGTACTGTGCTGGATTGTATGGGTATAGAGATGAGTAAAATAGGATCCCTTTCATCAGGGGGCTTAATCTCTCATGAACAAGATAAACACAATTCATGGTAAGTGATAAGGCAGACACACATAAGACATTGGAGTTCATTTTTTAGTGAAGACTTCTGTGGGAGATGTGTCCAAGAGGAGTCTTGAGGGACAAATAATGGTGGGTCAATTGAGGAGAGATGCAAAGAAAACTGCATTAACAATGCATCAAGGTGTGAAACAGATGGTGTTCAACCTCCAACATCATACTTTTCCCCCTAACTTTGCTTATTTCTTCTCTTCCAGCCTATTTTTTCAAGCCAGAGGACACCACAATAGGAATGATGATCTGTTTCATTTTCCTAAGATCCCAGGAGCAGTCAGCACATGTGCTCTTCTAGGATGATGTTTCAATACAAGAAACTGCTAAACCTAACAAGTCCTGTGATTCTGCTCCATGCTTCTCTGATCTGCTTGCTTTCTGTTTTAAAACCTTAATCCTGGGCAGCATCAGGATTACTGTGGAGTTTGGGGCCTTCAGATCATCTCAGCAGTATTTAAAAACAAAGCTCCTTTTCCTGGAACCTAGAAAGTGGAAACTTTGGATGATGTTTATGAATATTTCTAAAAGCAAAAATGGCCACAGTTTTTTTTTTCTTTTGATTTTCATGGAAATGTTCTCTTTCAATAAAAATAATTGCTTGTATATCTGTGTCTTTTTAAAAGACATAATGTTCTATGAACACTACAGTTTTTTTGAAGAAATAAGCAGTGGTTCTGGGAACAATATCAACTGCAGTAAGCTAATTGATTGCGTGGCAATCCAGAAAATTGGTCTCTTTTGATGTATGTTTTTAATTTGATAAGTGTTAAAGATACAGAAATTCTTTTAAGGCTTTGTCAGGTATTCCTAGAAGACAAATGCCTGTATAATTCTTGCAGAGCTCCTTTAGGCTACTATGACAGTATACCACAAACTGAGTGGCTTATAAACAACAGAAATTTA
>NW_006492625.1:0-1233 GCF_000325575.1 Pteropus alecto | reverse complement strand
ATTATTTCTGGGCATTGCGTTTTCCTCCTTCATCATCCCAGGAACAGAGATGGATATCACGGGCTTTGTGTGGACAGCAAAAAGTGACATTTTTGGTCAACTACTGATAACCTCTAGGCTGGAGCCTCACAGCCCCTGCCTCCCCATCCTGGGCCAATTCAAGGGCCCCGAGAAAGAGAAGAGTGTGTGACAATCTAAATTGACCAGATAAATCGGGGAATGGCGGTTTACATTACAACAGAGTCTGGCTCACAAAAGAAACAATATAAGGGCCCTTTAAAGAATGAGATACCGTGTCCACGTATAACCAGATACAATTCGATTTCAGATATTCAAGGAAACATAAGTGTTCCATTTGGTCCAAGACTGAAAAGCCAAAGCGGGTTGCCGACAGTCTCCCACTTCCTTTTCTGCTTTCTCCCCAAGTTCCTCAACCAGGTGTCTGTCGCACCTCATCCCTCTCAGCACCCCCAGCATGGGGGCAGACCCCTTGCAAACCCTCCGCTGATCTCTGCCTCCCTGTGTGCTCTGGGCGGCTGGCCGGCCTGCTCTGAGTCACCATCTGCTGTCTGTGGAGTGGCACTGCCCTCACAGCTCCTCGGGCATCTAAGTACAAGGATAGTGTCTGCCATTCGGTGTGGGCTCGGAAAGTCTCAGGCTCCCCCTTCCTTCCTTGCCCGCAAGTGCCCGCTCCCCGGCTACCCAGACCCTCCGTTAACACTCTCCACGGCTTTCACGCTCTTACTTCATTTAGCTTTAGGAGAAAAACTCTGACAAAACCAACTCACACCAAGCAGTGAATGATTTGTTCCCTCAGGAGGTTAAAACTGCTAATTGTGTTTTATAAAAAAGGAATTTCATAAAGTGAAGCTTTGTTAAGTGTCAGGCTGAACACAGAGTTTTGGGCAGATCCCTTAAGATGCTTTCAGGCAGTGCCTAACGTGGTTCCTTGGATCCAGCAGCTAGGCGGAATTGCAAATCAGCTCTCGCGACGGGCAATGACATAGCAAATCACAGGAAGGGCAATACCACAAGGGAACCCTAAACAAATGAGGTCACAGAGATCCCTGCACCTCACAGCAGAGCCTGCCAGGGGAAAAGACCTCCTAGCCTTCTTGAGCACCTACTACGTGCAAGGCCCAGTTTTGCAGCTGAAGCATGGCCTCAGCTAGGCCACCTTCTTGAGTATCAATAGAATGTTCTGGAATCAATCAATCAATCAATCAATCAATC
>NW_006492624.1:0-1232 GCF_000325575.1 Pteropus alecto | reverse complement strand
ACTTCTCAAATTTTAACATGGACAACAATGAAGATCAAAAAATGGAGATTCCAACTGAGGAGTTCTGGGGTGGGGCCTCTGTTTCCACATTTTTAAGAACCTCACTTTTACCTAGTGACACTAATGTCTTGAAAATTAACTGTATTCTAGATATAATTCTAACCTTTTTTATATGTTAATTATAATGCATATAAGTAATATGAGGAAAATATTATTCTTCTTTTATGAGAATATTTTCTGAAAGATCCAGTAAATGTTAGAGCCAAAGTTTTTCTTCAAACTCTATCTACAATTTTTGAAAAAGGACACGGACCAGTACGCGCAGACAACCCTCATGAACGTTCACAGCAGTTTCTATAACTGAGAAGAACACAGCTTAAGCAAGTAAGGACAGCTCAAACAACGTTAACATTTTATGCGCACAGGCCGACAGACATATGGGAGCTATGAACACATTAAAAGTGACAGAGAATAGAATTTTTCACATCAATAATATCAAGATTATTTTGAAATTCTGTGAATCTCATAAATCTATTTGTAGCTGAGTCTTTGTATTTTATAAACACTATAGGGAGAGGAACACACAATAATATAAGTTAGAGCTACTGCTGCTTAGTCTTTCATTTCTTTGAAAACTTTTGCATATCATTTGTGCTAAGATGTCCATTAAAATTTTAACACACTCGAACATACATTAATATGATTTCTTGTAAACTCTCTTGAAAATACAAAAAGTGGTGATGTAGAGTGTGTCAGTAACATGAGTGTGCCATATAATGAAAATTTGGAGTAACAAGGCCCAAATTTTGGATTTTGATTAGAGCCTCTACTTCAAAACCCAATCTCTCGCTTTCTTTTCGCGCGATAAGCGGAGGGAAAAGGCACATGAGACACCATCGGCCATGCACACCATGCAGACCATGCGGCCTATGCGGCCTGGGAGGCAGCACCTGTGTGGCCCATCCCCAGGCTTCTCGAGGAGCAACGGAGCCTATGAGTTGAAGATGAATAAAGGTTGTCACGATGAATGTTTTCCAAACACTTATCATAGAGAATGACTGAAGCCATTAGTAGAACAACTGCACCTAATGAGCACATAGGTAGCTGCGGATGAAGGTTCAAGTCCTCAGTTGTGGTGTTTAAAACGTCTTCATTGCTTCAGTGGTGTGGCATGCAACATTTAAAAAAATAATAACTCAATAGAATATATAGATGTCAAATTATAACGTACA
>NW_006492623.1:0-1233 GCF_000325575.1 Pteropus alecto | reverse complement strand
ACTCATATATATATACATATATACATATATATACGCATATATATGTATATATGTGACTGTGGCAATAAGACATGAATAAGTACTGTTCAGAGCCAAATGAAATGCAAGAATACACTGGGAACCTGTTTGCCCTTATCTCTTGATTTGCAGCATCCAACTCTCCCATGTTTGAACATGATAAGCTCATCCACTGAGCATCTGACAAACATCAGTCTTCAGAAACAACCCTTGCCATAATAATTTCTACATCTGTGTATAATTTAAATATCCAGAAGCGGAAATATGTGCCCTTCCCCAAAACATCGTATTGTGAGATATGATTTTATAATTCAATGATAATAGGAAAAAATAAAAAAGAAATAAGAAAAGATGAAAGAAACAAAGAATAAGTAAAGTGACTTGATACAGTCCAGATCAGTGATTTAAGTAGCTGAAACAAACAGATAATGAATGTCTTAATGAGAGATTGCCAGCAACATCATCTATCTCATTGCAATAAGACAAATATCATTGATTTTTAACATTGTGTTTTATTTTTATTTTGTGATGAATACAATTTTGCAATCAGTTTGTTTTCATTTACTTAAATTGGTGGATAGGGGTCTGACACCCCCACACATACATGCACACACACCCTTAAACTAGAACAGATATGTTTTTACCTCTATTAAATATTGAAGTTTCCTCATAGGACATGTATTTTCAATTGAAAATATATGGATCCTTTTTATAAATATTGTTAAAATCAAGTTTGAAAACCACAACACTGAATTATCTGGAGCCCCTTTGAGTTATAACTTTATTTAATTATTTTTTCCATTTATATTACATGACCCTATTTTATTGTCTTCATAGCTTTTCATTGTCATTATCATGTACATTTGTCTGTTTGTTTCATATCTTCCTGACTAAAATATAATCTCACTGAGTACAAGCACCTTGTCTCTTCACTTCCTATTCCCAGCACCTAGAACAATGCCAAACACATACTATTTACTTACTAAATACTTGCGGAATAAACGAATTAATGAAGCTTTTATTTATCCAACCATCCATTCATCTATTTGTCCATCATGTTCCTGTGCTTCCACTATGTTGTTACAGTTGGGGGTGATTCGAATTTCGGCATTGCCCCACAGGCATGAGGGAGGGAGAGAGATAACAGTGCAGAAGTGTAGTTAGCATTTTTCTTCAGTTATTCCTCATCGACTCAGTGAAGAATCACAGGTCAGT
>NW_006492622.1:0-1232 GCF_000325575.1 Pteropus alecto | reverse complement strand
TGATATTCCTGTTCATTATAATAAAATAAAACAAAGGAAACAAAGCAGAAGTTTCCTACCCATCTTTGGATAATGCTGAATTGAGTATAATTTCGGGAAAAGTAGCCTGAGTTAAAAAAAACTGACAGGTAATTACCAAATACAGGTGTCTGAAGTTCAGCCATGAAACTCTCATGATGCCACGTTTTCAGCCATAGTTCATGAAACCTTGGATAACTGTCCCTTACTGAGAGATTAAGCCACGTGGGTCCCGTGATGACTAATTTTCTGTGTTAACTTGGCTCGGCCATGGTACTCATGAAACATTTCATGAAACATTACTCTACGGGTTTCTGTGACATTGTTTTTTAGAAGAGATTAACATTTTAATCGGCAGACTTTAAGTAAAGCCAGTTACCCTCCGTAATGTGAATGAGTAGACCTCATCCAATCCCGAAGGAAGATGGAATTCTGCCAGCACTTGGCCTTCAGACTCAAATTGCAGCTCTCCCCTGGGTCTCCAGCCTGCCAGCCTGGACTTGCCCATGCCCACAGTCTCAAGAGCCAGTTCCTTAAGCTAAATCTCACTCTAACATGTGCACCGTGTCTCTGTTTCTCCGGGGAAGCCTGACCCATACAGGTCATGTAGTTGACCGAAAGGGCAACCGATTTATTGGTCATCGGTCAAAGAAATAGTCATCAAAATTTTTTTCAGAGAAGAAAAATGACTAACAATGTTATTCTCTACTAATGCTGGATTTTCAACACATGCACGTGAACTTAGTCTTAAAAGCCTCATCACCTCCCCTGTGATGAACTAACTCCTTGTCAAACTCTCAAACCACATTTTCACTGTGGCGGTTTCATCATAGATGGTATGACACAGCTTTGTCTTGATGTTTGAGAGAAGACATTCCAGACGATTTACTAAGAAAGCTGATGAATGAACACTGAATTCACTTAATGAATCCAGTTTTTTACCTTTTGTAAAGATGTCCTTTGTTTCCACTTCAAGAGGAAAAAGCTATCAATTCAACTCTCTTACATTTTTTCAACTGATACACCATTAACGATGTCTCCCTTTTTTTCTGTGACTATACGATAAGAAATACAGAGGACTAAATTTTGTTATCAGGTAACATAGCTGGGAGCTCTCGTGCCCTCTGACAAATCGGGCCTGCCAGAGACTGCTTCTAGGTGGGCCGGCACCAGCCCTGTGCTCCAGGCACGTTTGCATAATTCATTCGCTCTCA
>NW_006492621.1:0-1231 GCF_000325575.1 Pteropus alecto | reverse complement strand
GTGTGTGTGTGTGTGTGTGTGTATTCTGATCATCAGAGCTAAGTGGTTTATTATTTCAGGGGCTATATTACTAGCTGCATGCTTATTGTAAATGCTCAGGATTGGACATGGCTTGTTCTATTTATAGCATTAGTACTATTTTTTAAGTTTAAACTAAACAGATTGAAGAATTGAAGTTCACATAAGTAACGTAGTTATACAATATAAAAGGTATGAAACATAAACCTCTTCCTTCCTTCTGTGGAGTCTAATGAAACTGCCAGTTGTTTATTTTAGCACAAGAAACTCTTTGCCAGCAGAGCACAGGAAAGACAAGAAACGCTTGCTTTGATGCTTCTAGAATTAACCCAAGAGGCCTTGTAAACCAAGACAGCAAATCTGCCTTTCCGCCGCCAGCCCAGGCGCTGTCTCCTCTGTGGCCTCTTCTCTTAGCAGACAAAACCTCTAGAGCTCGCGACGGAATAGTGCGGCGGTGGGGATGTGCAGGGAGGAAGAGAACTCACTTTTATCTAGGCCGGGAGGGCTCAACCTTTTATGGGACACAGACCTCTTTGAAATCTGATGAAATACATAAACTCTGATCACCCACCCAAACCCAAACATACTTGCAACATTTTTCATGTGATTTCAGGGGCTCAGAACTTCTGGTCTGAGTGCCAACATTGTACTACGTACTATGCTAGTCGAATTAATACTATGTTATATGCTACTTTAATATGGCAAGTGATGATATTTGGGTCCAAGAACTAACATGTTTGGTTTATTTTAATGGATTTGCCTGGAAGAGAGCTCCGGAGGTGAAAGGCTTGAGAATAGCAAAGAGACACACTAATTCATGGTCAAAGAATTTGCCCGGAGAGAGGGCTGGGCATTGCCCTCGGCTTCTGGGAGGTAACCTATGTTATGCCTGATCGGAGGGTCTTTGTTTAAGAAAGAGGCTGGCCACTCTGGATTTTAGGTGGGGCCAGCCACACAGCACAGTCTGAGGTGGAAGCTGACCACCTAAGAGAGACCAAGACCGTGCGTTAGAGTGAAGGCTTTCGACCGTGTAGCTGATCTGGATGCTGAGATCAGCCATGCGAGCAGTCAATCAATCTTACCCATGTAATGAAGGCCCAGTAAAAACCCAGGACAATGGAGCTCAGGTGAGCCTCTGGTTGGCAACACCTGATTGATACTGTCATACATCAATGCCCAGAGGGTAACGCGTCCCTAAGGATGATGGGAGCTT
>NW_006492620.1:0-1232 GCF_000325575.1 Pteropus alecto | reverse complement strand
GGGGGTCCCATCTTCTCTTCCTGGCCCAGGGAAGCAGGTCAGCTGACCTTTTATGTTCCAGGTAGTCCCCTGCTTCTCAAGAGAACGCATCACTCAAAACCCCGGTGAGGTTCCAACAGACGGAAACTGAGCGATAGACTTCATGTTGTGACGGGGATCCATTCTCAGCTAAAAAAGGAATTATAAATGCCCGATTATACTTCCTCTTCAGAATACTTTTCCAGTGATTCACATCTGCTCCTGGATTTTGTTTTCGTTTTTTTCTTTACAACTAAGCACAGCGTCAAATGATTATTCAGTAAGCATCACATTATAAAATAAAAAACAATAATCCTTCTTGCCATGAATGTAGTGCTTTCCAATGCCCAGCCCAGGCGCTTTGTGGGCACTAACCCTTTGAAACTAAAGAGCCATCGGCCCAGGCATGTGAACAAGGCTTATCCTTGTTCCGATTGGATTAGGTATGAGTCTTATAGCAGTAGCAGCCTTTTGTCCACCTTCCACTCATATTTACTAAATAAGGCCAGAATGCCACAAAACATTTCAACACCTGCACCACTTCAACGGTGTGGTCCAAGCTGGCAGCGCCGCCCACACTAGCCAACAGCCTCCCTAGGATGGCTGAGGGTCTAGAAACCAAATCCAGCATGCGTAAGGCATCCAGTGGTTTTTGAAGTGTATTATCAGAAAGTGAGGGTTGTGCCCGAGTCCTGCCTGGCCCCTTTTCTAGTCAGGGGGTCCCTGTGTATCTGGCTCCCACTCCCGCTGGTCTTGTGTTGGGCTCCTCTCTCACAGGCTCACCTTATATAATAAAGGGAATATAAATAAGGCCCTCCTTATTTTCAGGCTCCCAATATCTGTAGACAGGACCTAAGAAGAGTGGGCTCTGCTGGTTTTCAGGCCCACTCACACCCACAGGCAGACACACTTCCATCTCGTGAGTGCTCAGTGGCCTACACACTCCCTTAATTGATCTTACGATTAACATTTTTCTTGGCCATAATCATTTGGTCATTATGATAGCCCAGGCCTAGACACTAAATGGTCCCTCTTGATAAGACAATGACATGGGGTTGCTGTTGAAGTCATGAGAGTTGGCATAACCAGTGAAACCAGAAAAGGCCAATAATTGGAAATCTTCAAGGCTACCTTACAGCCATCCTGTTAAGGGGAGACCATTTGGAAAGTGAGCCTGGAGAGCTAAGCGAAGAAGACCCAATGACTGCCACGTT
>NW_006492619.1:0-1231 GCF_000325575.1 Pteropus alecto | reverse complement strand
TTTTTTTTTTTTTCCCTCCGTGTTCTTTCGCATGGAACTACTTGTAATGCGGGCCTGAGGATGACATGGTATGAGCTCATCAGAGACAGCCGCTCTGCCCGGCGGCAGGTTCTCGGCACCCTCATACCTCCTGTTGGCCTCAGAGTCTGCTGGAAGGTCCTTAGGGATCTCAAACTGGAGGCTCACACGGGTCAGCTTTCTGTACCGAGTCAGTGGACAAAACATTTACTAAGAGACTGAAGAAAATGACCATTATTTTTGCCAGAAAGATAACCCAACTCCTCCCAACTGTCTCTCTCAATTTAGTAAACTTGTCCTCACCTTTTTTCACAGCGTCTGAAAAGAAGAGTCTTGTCGTGCTCCATCGATATCACAATGTGACGTCTGTGGACTGGGTTTTTCTTTGTTTCGGGTTGGCACCAAGAGGGATCGACGCTCTGGGCACCAAGGAGAGACATGTTATTCACTTTAGATGCTGGGATTCACTCAGTCTCTTCTGCAGATTTCATATTTTATTCTTTTCCCTTTGTATTGTTCTCTTTGGATAACAGCTGAAAGAGTAAAGTAAGACTTCCCTCGGTTCAGCCGCTCGCTCTCTAGGCCATCACTTACCGTGACACACGGCCGGCTGAAGGAAGACGCCCACCTCCGCCTCTTCCCCCAGCCACCCTGGACGGCGTCTCCCCTAAGGAGACCTGCAGCCTCCCTTGAAAGACTTTCAAGTCTATTTTCAGACTAAATTTATTCCAATGATCTATGAGCTGTGAAAGAGAAATAAAAATTCAGCTTGCACACCAGACCAAAGCCGAGTCTACGTGAGACAACATTCTCCATCAGAAGGCTCGAATTACACATTCTATCTTGCCACAGCAAAGGGACTCTGCCCGAGATGCCCGGATCCCAAATAATCTCCTCTCTCTTCAGGACCGGCTGGGTGACCACAGCTTGGAACCTGTCATCTCCACGGCGCTTCAGATCCTGAGGCGGTGCTACCCCAAGAGGCCACTTCCTTTGGTCACAGCCAGCAGTGCCAACGCCTTTCCGGTTCCTGGGGACGTCGCCTCTGAGCCTCCACGTGCTCTCGCTGAAGGTAAAGGAAGGAGGGTCACTGTGAGCTTTATGATGACGTTTTTACATTATGGCAGTATTTCAGGAAAATGTGGGGAAAAGTAAAATCAGTTCTTTCATAGGCCGTGATTATCCAGCAAGCTAATTAGAAATACGTACAAAA
>NW_006492618.1:0-1232 GCF_000325575.1 Pteropus alecto | reverse complement strand
TGGGCGCCTCCGTGGAGGGCGCTCACCTGGCAGGTGGCCCCGCGACGTGCTTGGTGCGCGGGCAGTGGGGGGCGGTCGCAGAGCCACAGAGCTGAGGGGGGCGGGTATGCGCTGGCTCTGGGGTGGTCTGAGCCTGCCCTACCTGCAGACGTTTCTCTCAGATAACGTCTTCCCATTCCCAAGAGAGGCGAAGGAGGACAGTGAGGGCTGAGGCCACTCGCCAGTCTGCCATCCAGTAGATGTGGGGCCCTTTCACGCGCGGCTTCTTCGTGCACACGTCAGAGTAGGTCCTGATGGCAGATGTGCCCCCAGGGAGGCTCGAACTGTAGAATTTCCCCTCCAGCCCCTCGCCCCAGCCTGGGGAGATCATCTGCACTTTGGCTTCCAGATTTGGGCCGGACACTGACTTGAGTGTGGCAGATGAGACCGCCCCAGTTTGGATGAGGCGTTTAGAACCTGCAGCTCAGAAGCCCCACTCAGCTAGACTCACTAACTCGTTTTCCGGGATGGGTAAGGAGCCGTCTAGGGTGGCACCCAGCTCCTCGCGCTGCTGCAGCAGGGGTAAGGCCCCAAGCACAAGCCTAGACGTTTATTGGGGCTCTTTTACGGGAGTTCTTTTATGAGGCATATTGTTAATAAGCTAATGGGAGAACATGCAAATTGGCTTGCCTGCTTTCACTGTTGGGTTAATCAAAGTACAGTCATTATAAAGCCCTTTGCAAACGCTGTGGCGAGTATTTCATGACGTTTAATAACACTGTGCCACCATCGTCGTCACCGTCTCTGATTCTCCTTAGCTTTCCAAGCACTAAGATGTCTGTTTTCACTAGGACTCTGCCCAGGGGAAAGGCACCAAGAGTGTCATCCGCCGAGGGTGTTTTAAGAGCTGCCTCGTGGGCAGAGGCTGGGTGCAGGCAGGCATTTCGTTCCTTTAAATAGTGTCCCTATTTCCCTAAAGAAAATGTCATTGATTAAAAAAAAAAAAAGGTAGAAGAAGGATTGTCTTGGCGTATTTAGTAGCTATTATACTCTATCAAAATGGGTCTACGCTCAAAGCCGCCTTTTAAGTCCAGTGTATTTTCCAGTCTGCAAATAATGTGTATCATCTGTCCAAATACGGCTTTTAAGCCTGAAAACCAGGTCAGGCGCTCAGCTCCACTGCAGACACTCCACGCTTTTTTACTGGAACAAAAAGGGGTGGTTCCAGCAAGACACAAAAGCCAGGTGAGTCG
>NW_006492617.1:0-1231 GCF_000325575.1 Pteropus alecto | reverse complement strand
TTGTGAGCATGTGTATGTTTCAGTGTGCCTGTGTGCACACGTGGGTATATATGAGTGAGTGCTAGCATGTGCGTGTGTGGGTACAAATGTGTGCATGTGGGACTGTGTACGTATGAGTGGGAATATGTGTGTGTTTGTGTGTGTGGGTGTGAACATGTGTATGTTTGTGGAAGAATATGAGCATGTGTGCATGTATGTGTCTACTGAGAAAGATTCTGTTTCCTGTCTTGATTGTTTCAGGAGGGAGGCTGAGGCAGCATGAGAAAGTCAGCCTTGGCATTTCTCAGCAATCCCAGAAAGCACAGACCATGGGGTTGGAGCCAGTCTCTGAGGGGCCAGTAGCCCCCAGCTGAGATCTGAGTTACACATTTACTGAGCATCCATCTCAGGGACAGCCACTAGTTTCATCAAGAGAGACGGTCTTGGTTGCCAGGCAGTGCCTACCTGGAACCAGGTGTCTAAGAGTGAAGCCTCTGAGATTCCAAGGGAAAAGAGATCATGATTGAGTAGCAATGTCTACCCTGGGCTCTGACTGAAACGGTGACAGCACGCGTGCCAGATGTTTGCCATTCCTGGCCTCCTAATGGGGGCCAAGCAAAGACGGGACCGACACAGTACCTGCCCTCGAGGGGCTCCCAGTCTCCTGCGGGGGACTAAGAGTACAAATAGACAAGTGAAAAGGAATATGTGCTGGACAAGGAAGTCCACCGAGGTTGGGAGGAACAGCAGGTTTCTTCATGGAATTTCGGATCAGGCTGACAGAGTTGGGGGAAGCAAAGAAAGGAGGGCATTTCTGGCAGGAGATGTAAGATGAGCAAATTCTCACAGAAGTGAAAATGTGGGGGTGTCTAGGGGTGAAATAAAAGGGGGAGTGGCAGGAGATGAAAAGGACAGAAAATCTGGAGCTGATGGCAAGGGCCCTGAGCTCTGCCCCTAGGAGAGTAGTCCCTACAAGGTCCCCTCCGCCAAGTACAAAGGGGGCCACTCTCAGCCTAGCAGACACCTACTGATGGAGCTTGGGCCTCCGGGCACATCCATCCTAGACTGGGAAAGGCCTCTGCTGCTGTCCTCCTGGGTGCAGACCATGGGAACCCCAGCCAGCGTTCCTGGTGTTGTATAAGTTGTGAGCAGTTGCAGCTGTAGGACAAAAGGCCACAGATAATTTGCATGGAATGGAGAACACATTTTCAGTTTCCCCCTGTCACAAATTGCAAATTTCACTTTTACAGCT
>NW_006492616.1:0-1231 GCF_000325575.1 Pteropus alecto | reverse complement strand
CGGCGCTGACCCGCCTCTTGGTAAAACACAGAGCGCCTACCAGCTCGGCCCCGGGGCCTGCCGTGACTCCAGAAGCCTCGCCCCACGCTCCCAGGGCTGCGCCCACCGCCACTCACCAGCCCGCCGACGGTCCCCTGCTGGATCTTCTGCTGCAGCTGGGTGACCCGCCGCCGTGCACCCTCGATCTGCTCCTCCAGCTGGCTGCCGGGGCTCTGGCTCTGTGCCTCGCAGATGCGCTGGGGGCGGACGGAGGGCGTGCGGTGACCCCCGACCACGGGGAGAGATGGGGTCTCCGCCTCCCAGTAGGAGCACATTATTTCACCCCCATTTAGGAGCAAAGCAAGGTGCGAACGGTGAGAAGCGGACACGTGAGGCAGCTGAGAAGGGAGACGGCCCCGAGGCCCGCCCCCAGGTCTCCCCTGACCCTTCAGTGCCTGTCCAGGCCAGCACGCGGAGAAGTGCCAGAGACACCTGCACATGGCGAGGACCGTCTGGGACGAGGGCAGAGGCGCGGGCTGGGAAGCCACCAGCCCTGTTCTGGGCCCAAGCTGGGCTGGGGGCAACCTGCTGACTCCGCGTGCCTCAGGTCACATGGGGACGACAGCACCTGCCTCCTGGGGTGGCTGTGGGGTCTGAGCAGGCTCATACGGCAAACTGCCTAGCGGGGCGTGGTGCCCAGTGCACAGTTACGGGCTAAGCGTGGGGCAGCTCACATGCCCCACTGCAGGAGGCTGCTCGGGGTAACGAGAGACTTGGGGTGCGTGTTCTTCAAACCGCCCAGCACCCTCTGGCAGAAACGCCCCCTGTCCTTCCCCTCTACGCCGGGCATGCCCCCACCCTCCGTGCTCTCGGCAGGCGTCTGCCAAGAACCTTCTCAACCTCCCTCCACTTTGGGACACCTGCCCGACTGACTTTCGACCTTCGACCTTCACCCTCCCCGGCTCCCTGTCTCCGCCTGCAGCAAGTGCTGAGCGTCCTGTCAGGGGGAGCCCCCCGCTCCGATCCCCTGCTTTCCCAGCCACGCGTTCCCAAGCAGGAGGCTGCCTCCCCATCACTCGAGGGGACCCATAGGCCCCCGCGGCCTCACACGGCGTCCCTTCCTGGCCCCGAGTCTTCCTGCCTGGGAGGGGTGCTCTGCGCAGAGAGGAGGCAGCCCCCACCTCGAAGGAGCACAAAGAAATAACTACGGCAGGACCAGGGACTGGCACCACGGTCTCTGCCCCCAGCTCCT
>NW_006492615.1:0-1231 GCF_000325575.1 Pteropus alecto | reverse complement strand
TTTTTTTCCTTAAGGTAGTAGCACTTCAAGACTTTCCCACTTTATGGTGATGAATGAGATGGAAATTTTATTAAAATCCAGAATTACCCTCCATCATGTTACTAAAATAGATCAAAAATTTTATCTCTCCACATTTTTTAAGGTTACTTAAGGAAGTACACAATTGTTTATTTATCCAGTTTTGTCCTTAATTGATACCTACCAACTACGAGAGGACTGGAACTCATTTTATGTTATATAGTCTATATACTATTTACCTTAAATTAGACCCACACATTCTGTCATTTTCTCCAAACCCCTCTAATAGCATCGATATGCTAGTTTGAGATGGATTCCAAGGTCAACATTTCCTTCTAGTTTTTGTGAAGATAAATATGTATGTACTGGATCAGATTCATTTCATCATAATGATAAGTTCCTTCTCAGATGTGTTTTATCCATTCCTGTACAAAAGCCTAGTAAAGACCATCTCATGAAGATAAGAACTAAATCCATTTTTCTATCTCAAGAAATTAACATAGTTTCTGGACTGCTATTAATCTGCTTATGTGTCTGCTTTCTCAACCCTCTTTCCCAATATCTTAACTGCAGGGATCATGTCTCTTACACTAAGTACTGCATTTCCTGCTCTCTGCACAGTGCCTGGAACATAGGAGACACTCAATAGCACTAGCTGAATAAATATTTGTCAATTTGATTAATGCATAGTGAGGCTTCAGGTTGTTAGCCCTCCTACCCTCCTCACACTTATTAATTCAAATAAATATATAGAAAACAGAGTGACGAGTTTAGGAGACATAAATATAGCTTTAAATTATCTCAAAGCTAGGCCCCAGATCCATAAAATATTGTAAAGTGCTTATTTTATTCTTTTTTGGCTTTTCAGCCAGTTTCAAAAAAGCATCAAGGGAGAAAACTAGGCAAGTATTTAAACATGTTATTATACCCCTATCTTTTCAGGAAACTCCCCTTCTTTTCCTTACTCTATCTTTGTCTACTTTGGCTTCTATGAGAATATATATTTTACATTTTCTTCTTGCCATTTCAGACCTTTTCTTCTCAAGATTATGTATTTTTTTTTCCCCCGTGGCACCTTGTTTAATCTTCCTTTCTTCTCCTTGTAGATAATCTCTCTGGGTAACCACCTGCTAAATATATAACTGGATGTCTCTCCATCACCTTAAACATATCTCAAACCAAATTCATTCTATTTTTCCCAAATATTTTTCCT
>NW_006492614.1:0-1230 GCF_000325575.1 Pteropus alecto | reverse complement strand
TGCCTGGTAGGTGGCCTGGCACATCGAAGGCCTGAAAAAGTGCTCTGTGAACAACTGAAGGGGCTGGCAACCTTTCCCTTGGCCCCCACAGCACCTGCATAGGCTCCTTCCTCAGAAGACTGAAGGTCCCTGATGTCAGGATCTAAGATGACCTCAGTGGCATCCTTATGACTTAGTGCAATGCCTGGTACATAGTAGGTGCTCAGTAAATCGTTGCTGGCAGGAGATCGAGAAGCTCTTAACAGCACCATGAAAGAAACGAAGGGGAGAGTGGATTTAATTTTATGGAGCACCTACCATGTGCCAGACACTATAAATGGTGCATTTCTCTCCATCAGTCATCGCACGTGCACACGCACGCGTGCGCACATGCACATGCACAAACAGCAGGCTTAGCCTCATTTTTACAAATAAGCAAAACTGAGGTCGAAGAAGTGAGCCAACTTGCTCAAGACCACACAGCACCAGAATGCAAGTTGGAAGGAAGCTCAAGCCTGCCGGCAAAACCCTCGCTCCACCACCCTGCCCCTGACGATCTGCAGAGACCACTGCCTGCTCTGCAGAGACCACTGCCTGCTCTGCCGTACACCTAGAACCAGCCGGGAGCCCAGCCGCGGTGTGAGGGGGCCACGGCAGGGGCCACAGCAGAAGCCAGCCTGGCTGAACGGTGCTCCTGCTGGCTGCAGGCAGAAGGAGGGCTGGACTTTGTTCCCCGGGACCTCATCCTGCACCAGCCCGGTGTCCTTGGACTTCACAGTCAGGGGACGATGGCTGTAGGGATAGGGAAGACCCTCCTCCAGAGCTCTGCAGGGGACTGGCCGATGCGCCAGTGTGAGCTGAGCCCAGCACATGTCCTGTGGCGCCAGGCGCCACAATCCAGAGGATGGAATGCAGCCTGCGGTGGCCACGGTTTCCTCAGACATGTGGGAGGCCAGTTCACGGCATGAGACCGAGCCTCCCTCGTCTGCCCTCACTCCCGAGGAGCCCCTGCCAGAAGCAGGGGGCCGGCCATACAGCACTGGAGACTCACGGAGAGAGAGCATGAATCCAGAAGATATCTCAGAAGGACGAGGGCCAGCAGCCAGAGAATTAAATAGTGAATGGGTGTGTGCTAAGCCCTAAACCAGGCTCCTGACTCTGAGAATCCCATTCAAGGCTCAAGGCAATGCTTTGATGGCCATTTTACGGATGAGGAAACGGAGGCTCGTCAGACATTGAGAGAAAGAAGAC
>NW_006492613.1:0-1230 GCF_000325575.1 Pteropus alecto | reverse complement strand
AGAGTGAGTGGAGTGGTGGGCCACAGGCCTGCGCTGACCAGCACTGTCCACACTTTCCCTGGGCCTGTGGCTGGCTCTGAGGTGGCATTCCCAGTTGGAGCAGGACGCCAGGCTGCACCAGGATTCGGGGTGAGGGACGCCGCCTAGGTGTCCTGGTGCTGGCCCCGCATGGCCAGTTTCCGGAGCTCATCCCAGAAGAGCATGCTGAGGATGGTGTGGGGGCCCAGGCGCAGGTAGGCGGGGCCCAGACCCTTGTAGAGCGCCAGGGGGCCCTCTTGCTGCCAGATCTTCACCAGGCAGTCAGCGAGGCCCCCATACAGCTGGCCCTGGGGACAGACATGGGGTGGGCATCACATGTGGGGCCCTGGCTGGCACAACAGGCTCTGTTTGTGTGTAAAGGTCTCTGGGGCACATCAGAAAAGGCACTTCCCCCAGCTAGAAAGATGGCCCTTTAGGTTGCAAAATTAAAAAAGGGATCTCTTCCTCTAGGCAGCCACAGTCCCATGCCAAGGGCTCAGCCTGGCTGGTGGCAAACAGGTGGGTTTCCTCCCTAACTCCGCCTGTGGAGGGCACCTGTGTATCAGGCCATGATGTGCCAGTGCATGTGATGGCCGGTGTGTGTCTATGAGGTTGTGAGGTCAGGCCTGGATTCCAGGTCAGGCTCCTCCACTCACCAGCTGGGTGACATCAGGCGAATTACTTGTTATCTCTGAGCCTCAGTTTCCTCATCAGGAAAATGAAGGTGGTTGTGAGGACGGAATAAAATCCAGCTGCAAAAGTGCTCAGCATGTGCCGGGGAGCCGGCACTCAGCATATAGACTGAGCTAATGTGTTTGCGTGTATGTCACGTGTCTGTGTCTCTGGCTGTGTGTGTGTTGGGGTGCTCTCCAGCTCCCTGCATCCTCACCACCTGGTCCCCTGCTCACCTTGCCAGCTCCATCCACAGGCTGATTGTATAGCCGAGTGCTGACCACATCGAAAGGGGTCATGACTGCAACCACAGCTACGCTGCTGATCATGCCTGCAGCCAGGGCCACCAGCCAGCTGTCCTCTGGGAGCCACTGTGGGAACGGTACAGGCTGCTGACACCTGCAGCTGCCCTCCACCTGGAGGCTGGAAGAGCTGGGGAAGGGGAGCAGACAAGGCCCCTCCCCATTCCCATATCTCCCCATCCCACATCTCCCCCTCAAGCTCCTTCACAGCTTCAGGGTTCACTGCTGACCCCCCATT